>NC_057720.1:50928277-51066129 GCF_004010195.1 Chiloscyllium plagiosum
CCTAACCTGCAATCTTCTTCCTGACCTCTCCGCCCCCACCCCCACTCCAGCCTATCACCCTCACCTTGACCTCTTTCCACCTATCACATTTCCAACACCCCTCCCCCAAGTCCCTCCTCCCTACCTTTTATCTTAGCTTGCTGGACACACTTTCCTCATTCCTGAAGAAGGGCTCATGCCCGAAATGTGAATTCTCCTGTTCCTTGGATGCTGCTTGACCTGCTGTGCTTTTCCAGTAACACATTTTCAGCTCTAATTCTACTCATATGTTATTTAGAACTGAGGAGAGAATTCTCCACTTACAGGGTAGTGAACCTGTGGATTTCTCTACCTATAGGGGTCTTGACCATTGAAAAGTCAAGAAAGAGGGAGAACCACATAGGTTTTAAAGGCATCAATCGCTCTGGGGATAATGCAAGAGTATGATATTGTGACAGAGGGTCATCCAGGATCCTGTTGAATGGTGGAGCGGGCTCAAAGGGCCATGTCATCTACTTTTACTCCCACTTGCTATGTTTCTGTGTTTCACTGTTATTTCTTGTGAGATTATGTTGTGAATCCCTTAGAGGTTGTATCACCAATGTTCCCTATAATATATTGTCCACTGCACAGAACTCTGTGATCCATGTATAGCAGAAATGTGAAAGCCAATGAGCCAGCATGCTGATCAGCATGTGTGGAACTTCCCAGAGGCTGTACATGAGAAGGAATACTGCCTATCAAATTGTCATTTTTAATTTTCAATTTGCATGTTTGTAAAATCCTTTTCTATTCCTTACTGATTTAGTCATGTAGTTTGGCTGTTTCTACTTATTTTTTGGTTTCATTCCAAAATATTAATACTTTCTTTCATCATCTTCTTTATTATTTGCAAACTTAGAGATTTCCTTCTACTTTAGTTTCAGTTTTTCACCATTGTTTTACTCATTCATGATGTTTCATTTTTTAAATCGTATTTCTCTTGAATTCTATTTTGGTCACAATTATAAGTATTTCCCACTCTTTATCTTTAAGTGTCAACATTTCTTTTCTAGTTTACACTTCCTAGTTCTATTCTCATGCCCTCAAAATGAGCTTTTATACTGTCTATTACTTTGAATTGTAAAAGGCTGCTTTGTTTTGCTCCACAATGCTGTACTGGGTTGCCAGTCCTCTATTTAGCCATGTCCTTGACAACGCAATGGTTGAAAGTACTTAAAGCTTTCAATCAGAAACTGACCCCAATTTGAGAAAATGAATTGGGCATGCTATTGAAAAATCAACCTGTGACCTCTCAATGAAGAAGGTACAAATACTCACTCCTCTTGGTCAGGTACCAATAAAACAGCTGGTGCCTGTTGAAGTCAGTCACATCATGAGTCAACACTTTCAAGAAAATAGGGGAAGAAATTGGGTAGAATTTAATAAAACATAATGGCAAACATCCAGACTTTATATGATAATGTGAAACAGCGAGGAGCACTCCATCATATGGCAATAATGATTGAAGGAGATATAAAATGATCTGCCAATTCATTACCACCCATTGCGCACTATTGCACAAAATTAAGATTGACACCAATGACTTCTTGATTGACTTACAAAAGAAATAGTTTAAAAAGGTCCAAGAGAAAATTAAATATGATTCTGGAGTTGGAGAGGATTGAGAGATATGTCAAGATTGCTAAAGGGAGATATCTTTGTTCAGTTTAATGGGCCTTTCCTTTTACAAAAATTCTTATAGTCTTACATATTGTTCCACCTTTTCCAGGCTTCAGTTGGAAATGAATATGTATGATTAAGTTCTTCTGTGCCTTTCTCTTGACAAAATAATAACCTCATCATTTCCAACTTACTTATAGCTACATTTTATTGCTGGTCCATTGGCATCATATCATATTCCACTTGAAGGAGTGCATGTTGCTGACTCGTATCCACTAGGAATTAGATTTAATGCAATACTGCTTAGTCTCATTTAACTAGGGGACTGTGATTGCTGTCAGAGAAGAAATTAACATTGTTCTTGCTCCTGTCTCAACTAGAGTCAACCTTTGACAGTGGTAATTCCACAAAAAGGTCTTATTACGTTCATAATATGTGAATCTGTTGTTTTCTCGTTGCAAATCATATCAATTAGGATAATAGAAGTAGAAAAAAAAGTGATTTACATGGTAACTGAAATGTTATTGCACTTGAAAAATATATATTTGCTTTTATATAACACTATGAAGTGTCACTGATTTAACTGGAACTATTTTAGTGTGACATTTAACTCATTGTTTTGAATAGTATTGAGTGTCTATCTAACTTGCACAGAATTACATGAGTGTGATTTACAATGAGCAAACCTTAAGAAGTCTGAGGATAAATTCCTTCTAGTTTAGACTAACAGATAAATTTGAAAACCTCCCTCAAAAACTGGCTGTGGAGTCAGTGTTTCATGATGGGAATAGAAATCATAAAGATTTAAACTAAGGCCCCTTGAGATACGGTGATATGAATTTAATTTTATTGTATGGAACCATATGAAGCTCATGGGAGTGGAAAGTGAGAAGAGCACAAGCATTTAATTGTGCAAGGGGCCAAGACTAAGCTTCAGAATGATTGGAATCAAGCACAGTTTTAAGTCATTGGTAGACTGACAGCAGATCATCAGGAATTCTTTTTAAATACATTTTCATGCCATGTATGCTGAGTGAAAGGCAACCTTGCCAGAATTAATAAAAACTGAAAGTACTTGAGAAACTCAGCAGGTCGGGCAGCATCACTCCAAATCACAGCAGCAATACATCACTGCTAGCTGGATATTTTGTCCACTGCTTCCTGTGAAACCATAAGAGGTAGGAGTACAAGTAGGCCATTCAGCCTATTAATTCTACTTCGCCATTCAACGAGATCAGTATTGATCTGATAACCCTTTAGCTCCACTTTTCTACCTTTTCCCCAGAACCCATGATTACTGTTTGACAATCTACCTGTCTCAGCCTTAATGTCCCAGCCTTAACAGCCCTCTGTAAAATTGGGAAATGAATCTGGAGATTGATGAATTTGCCTAATTATCTTTGGCCACGGGAATATTTATACAGTATATCCCCTCCCCAAAACCTATAAAAGGTTGGGCATGGTCAACAGTAAGATAATTCCTGATTTAGGCACAATTTGTATCACTGTGATTAGAAACTTATTTTGCACTGACATAAATGAGGAATCTCTCTTAGATACAATTTCAAAGTCAATTTATTTGTAAAATCGCACACAGCTCTACTGCAGAATAGGACATTCACTGGGTACATATTAGTATTATCAGAGGATGACTGTATATGCAAGTGAAATTTAAAGCAAAAGTGACATTTGAAAAAGAATGTCAAAATATGGTGCAAAAGTTATGAATTTGCTTCAGAAAGGCTCAATAGGCTTCTCAGATCATTAATAACTTATTTGAAGGGAGGAGATAAACTTTGGCCAAGTAAAAATAAAGGAAAAGAGAATCCAAGGTTTAGTCATGAGTCATACAGCCATGACAAAGCTTGCCAGCATAAGTCTCCAATTCACTTATTGCAGATGTTAAAGTAATTGCTCTTTGTGTCACTTTGCGTCAATATTCCCAAGGGGAACTATTAGAAAGTGCTTCTATGAGACAGGGTTGGTTTCAGCATGCTGATACTCTATTGTGTAGGTGTTGCTGCTGCAATGGCAACGTTTTTTTTTCTAGTTAATAATGAGTAGTACTCATCGTGCGTTCTTAAATGTTTGCAATCTTGGTAATTTTGTGAACTTTGAGATGTGATCCTTCACCTATGTATCCTAATTAAAAATATACTTTCTTGATAATAGGGCTGTTTTAAGCGAGCTGATCCCATTTCTTCTGTAATCATACTGCAATTTACAGACTAATTATCATTTGTAAGGTTGTTGATTAAAAGGACTCCTAGAAAAATACCCACAATTAAGCATTGCAGCAAAATATTTTGTTTAATTAAAGCTTTTTGAAAGCACGCTGATTTCTTAAACTGAGTTACACTGAAAAAGGTTTACTAATGTAGCAACTATTGTCCCAATGAATAGTACCCAGAAGATTGTGTTTCTTGGTTGTTTATCACCAATTTTCTTGCCTTCCCTTTACTGCCACTGACACTTCTATTCCCTCCTCTGTTTCCTCTGGTATTGACTCATTAAGCTAGAATGACTATCAGCTCTTTGAGTTTAATAATATGATTAATTACATTCTCAGTCGGGAGATCTCAGTTTGATCACTGCTCTGTGCTGAGTTGGCTGATAACATCTTGGGTGGTGATCGTGTCCTGAAAGACAAGGTTTGCATCTTGTGGTTAGAGAAAGATTGACTGTGATATCTCTTGTAACCCATTAGTTCTGTTGACTAAAAGATGGGGTCTTTTATGATGGGGTCACTCTGTAGAATACTCCACCAGCATGAACTCTTCATAAGAGGTCATTATAGACTTAGATTCTTTGATGTTGCTACCGCAGACTTGCCAAACTATTTAGCATTAATTTGAAGGCTGTTGATCTGAGAAAGGATGTTTTCTTTTCTGTGCAAGTCTGAAAGCAGGATACTGTTTAGAAAAAATAGAACTAGGAATGTCTGTGTTGAGAAAAAAAGGGGTAAACACAAAATTACTATATCGCAATGTGATTCACCAATTTGAGTGGAAGACAGAAAAACAGTTGGGAAAGAAACATTAATGAAGGAGTTTCAGGAAAATGATTGGTTTGTATTCTTGAGTTATCTGCTGTTTAGCTGTTCTGTTTGTCTTACTTGTTATTTGTAAATGTTGCACAGTTAACTGCTTCTTTTAACTCAATCCAGTATAGCCATCATATGCCATAATTGCAACTTTCTCTCAAAATATCTCACATTCGAAAAAAGGGAGAAGGCTACTAAACTTTCTGATCTTGTTTTAGGAATAGCCATACAATAAAATTTTTGACTGATTTAGACTTGTAAAGACATTAATGAGAAAGGATTCTTCTCTTGAACAATACCATAAGTAAGCATTCAAGTACAGAATTTAATTTGACATCAGCTCAATTCAAGTTTCTTTTAAAAACATGCAGCTTGTGATTTTAATTAGTTGAGATGTTACAGTGGCCTTTGGAACCTTGGAATGACAAAGGGAACTGTCAGCCAGATTTTCCACTTCTGATCAGTATCCTTGCCACCTGTTTGAACATGAGGTGAAAACAGAATGAAACTTAGTTCTGGCATCTCATTGATTGAATATCCTGCTGATGCTCACTCTCTAGGCTCAGACATGCAAAAGGCTATTGCAAAAGAATAATTGACTGGAGGTAAGGGACACCATAGACTGAATGACTGCCTCAAGATGACAGGAAAAAATTGGGTCAGTAGCAAATTAAAATGGCTCTGAAAATATTACACTGGCTGTGCAGACAGTCCTTTGAAAGAATTAGCATTCTTTGGGTTAATATAATACGCATCAAAGACTATCAGTTCTAGTTTAATAAAATAATCTTTTGGGTTTCTGAAATTGCTTTTAATATTTGAAGAATTGGCCACTGACTTGTCCGTGAAATACTACAATTTTAACTACATTATTTTTCTGAATGCAGTTAATTATCAGATATGTGAAGGCACTGTTGGACTGTCATCAGCTTGTAATGACACTTTGAAGTATGAATCTACCCGAGGAAAGTAATTAAGCTAATAAAGAAAAGTGGGGGTGTTCAGGCAGACTCTTGAAAGATGCCTGTTTAGATTGGGTTTAAGTTGGCAAGTATGTTGTAAAATGTGGCCCTTTTATGTCTTTTTATCTAGGAATGACTGAAACCAGTGTACAAAATGGCTCTGTCAGATTAACCAATTCCTGTAGATTATTGCACAGGATATGGTGATTTACTTGATCGGAAACCTGCTTAAGATTGAAGTGCACTGCAGCTTCATGTTGATCTGATTTGTGAATTTGTCACCTTGCCTGCAATACCAGCAAATGAAGAACTCCAAATTTCTCACAGACTCCATTTTCAGCTAGCTTATACAGAGTTGGGAAGACAATTGGAGCAGTTGCTTGCATGAGGTTCTCCGATCCTCTATTAGATGGTTCCTGCAGCCAAGTTTTGTAAATAGTGCTGCAAGGAAATGGAATGTACCACTTTTGGAAGAAGCCAGCTGGAGAAATGGGGATAGATGAGCATTGCAGAGCCCAACATTTGGTCATCCTTCATGAGATGCTCCATCATCCATGTTACCCCGCTACCTTGGCAATATTCTAAACAGAGGAAATATTTTATAAAATTGGAAATTGATTTCTGACAGGAGGTGAATCAATGTAGATAATTTTTAATGATCTTATATTGTCCAATACAGTTTGGACTATCATTTTGAATTGAGAGTTTGAGCTTGTCATATGTCAGTTAATTACACTGCACAGCAGAATGATGAATATGTGCAGCTATTCCCTGTAAGGAGATCAACCTATGCCCTCATTAATAGTAATAGTTACTGCCTGTATTTGCATTAACTTTATCACAGTGAACACTATATCACAAGCACCCCTTCAATCAGATCAGATTACCCCTTCAATCAGATGCCTATTTCAACCAAGCCCCAATTTACATACCTGAAACTCAACAATTAAGATTTCTGAATCAATTACCAGTCAAATCCTAGAACTGTACCACCACAGAAGAACCAGATCCACGAATCATTTCCACGATGTCATCGCTGCTTGACATGTCTCCACCTGGCATTAATGCAAATTTGGTTCCAAAGTCGTTTCCACTTCATCCTCAATATTTTTGGCACTTCTGTAAGCAGGAACCAGGTGTGGGTATGCAAACATGAGACAGTGCATTCTAATACCACACAAAGGAGCCAAATATATTAATTGACTGTCTTCGCGCCATTTCTACACTGTCGACATTGTATTTGTGGTATTACAATAATGGGGAATTAAAAATAAAGCTTTCTAATTTACGTGCAATTTGTTCCAAAGAGAAAGAAATGATAAATTGACACATTTCAACTTATTATTATCGTGGAAACAAGAACATGGAAGCAGCACTTTGGAACACTTAAGTTCAACAGAACAACTTCCTGGAAGTGTGGGCACCCTGGCTTTAACATTAATTATGCAGAATATTCTATAGAAAGCTCTGGTGTTTCAACACTTCACATCATGGATCAAGAATAGCAGATGACAAATCTGTTTTTAAACATATTTAGATGTGTTTGCATAAATGTAAGGACTATAATGAGATTGCATGGAATAAAGTACAGCCTTTGAAAAAATTATTATTAATCAATGAAAGCTGAGATGCTATTTCATTTCTCCCTTTCTTGTTCGCAGCCTTGTCCTGCTCTCCCTTTATTATGTGGATTGTTCAATGTTTTGGACAATAATATTTTGAATAAAAATATCTTTGTTATGTGAGAAATAATTGTGTACCGTTGCATAATACATCTGGAATGATGTTGTTTGTGTAAGTTGGAAGACAGTAAATAAATGCTTGAAGGTACAGAATATTAACATTACGAAAATGACATCAGAAGTTGAAGCTTATCATTTTATACTCATCAGAATTAGGACGTAACAAACAAACTTGATAAGAAAGACACCATTTCATACAGAATGAGAAAAGAGTGCTGATTGGTTGGGCCATAATTGGCATGGAGGTGCAGCAAGAACTTTGAACTACCAGACTTAATTCTCAGATCAGGCAGGTAGATTCTGATTGGTCAGGGTATTGCCATGGGGATGCAGCAATCTCCACAAACCCTTCCTTTTGAAAAAGGTGCAATGTACAAACAAATTCCTTTGACTTACATGAAAGAGAATCATGAGTATTTAAGTACGTATCCTCTAGAAAGTGCAAATGTATCATATTGTTCTCTCAGCTGATGATTTTATATTGGTTTCCAGAGTAATTTTTAGTGCAGCATGGACTATCGAATAAATGCTTTCCAATAGCAGAATTTCAATTAGTGGTGGCTATACCATTAGCAATTGGCAGCATGTTGCTTCTGTACAACTGATGATTTAATGCAACAAAATATTAATTATAGTGACTAAAAATGTTGCACATACTTTGTCAAATGTTGTGAGTAATAAAGTGCATCCACCAAATTGAATAATTGTTTAATGCGAAGGGAACTGAGGTGGTAGTTCTGGCATATAAAAAATATTGTAGCGCACAGAAGAATGAGGAAATGTGGATGTTGTTCTCTTACGTTGGCAGAATGCAACAGAAAGATGTTGTTTTCCTAAAGGCAAGCAGGAAGATGAAGGTCAAAAGTCAGATTTGTCAGAGATCGCTCAGAATTGTCTAAGATTGTAATTGCTGCTTTTAAATTTGAAAGTATGTTACAGCTGGCATTTGGGAGCTGAGATAATGAAAGTTATTGGGGCATATATAAAGTGACATTTCTAATAGTTCAATGGAAGACATGCAGTCAGCCTGAGAGACAGCCATGAGATTGAAGTAATGAGTTGTGTATGTTTAATGTGCAAATAAGGTGATCTATGTGTGCACTAAGGCCTCAAATGATGCATGACAAGTACTAAGTATGTGGGATGTCTTGGAAGTAGCAGCAAGGAAGATGAAGTTGGAAACTGATGATTCTAGGAACAGAAGAAAACTCAAAATCCAATCCCCTGAAAGAGTAACAGGGTTAGGTGAGTGGGAATCAATGCAGGAGTTCTAGCACAGAACAAGGTTCCTTCTTTTCAAGAGTTGCTTTAGATTTTCTTAAGTTATCAGTGCCAAAATACATAGGGCTATAGAATATAACATATTGGAAAGCAAAGATAACTATGAAAACTATTTAACAATTTTTTTGGAGATGTATCATTGGAAAAAGATTGTGCAAGCTCAACTACTTTGTAATTGTTTTAGATTAGATTAGATTAGATTACATTACAGTGTGGAAACAGGCCTTTCGGCCCAACATGTCCACACCGACCCGCCGAAGCGCAACCCACCCATACCCCTACATTTACCCCTTACCTAACACTACGGGCAATTTAGCGTGGCCAATTCACCTGACCTGCACATCTTTCGACTGTGGGAGGAAACCGGAGCACCCGGAGGAAACCCACGCAGACACGGGGAGAATGTGCATTATTTTGGTGCATTATTCTTGATTGGTAATGTTTCACATTTGTTTATATTTCAAAGAATCATCATGATTAATTTGGATGATCTTTTATGCACCGTGCACATTTTAAAGGGGTCAGAGACAGAAGGTGTGACTGCAAGTGAGGATTCAGTCTGGTAAATATGATGGCACATGGATTGCATTGGTTCAAACAAGAAGCTCACCACCAGTTTCGCAAGGGCACCTATGGACTGGCAATAAATACTGGCCCAACCAGTGACATCCAAGTCCCACGGGTGAATAAAACACACATGAACTGTAATATCAAAATATGATGCACGCTTGTGTATTCAAAACATGTTCAGTCACCCCGTTTTCCAGGATCAATCCTGGTGAACTGTTTCCTTACGGTTCTTAGCAATTGCTACATAATATTGCTCAAAGTTATTTGGAGATAAAAGTAGAAGAAAAATGTTAAAATAACTTGTTCAAGTCATATTTTATTAAATGTTTTAACAAACAGACAATGTGTTGGGAAGACAGAAGAAATCTTAAAGTACATACCTATTAAGAGATGTGTTAAAACATTAAGATCTTGGTTTTTGTATACTTAATCATTTTTAAAACTTATGCCATTATTTAAGTGTTTTTGTGTGTGCTTGCTATATGCAAAATAGCTTCCATGTTTTCCATGGGCAGAAAGTCACAGTGACAGGCAAGGCACCCAAAGCAAAGTCAGGCAGCAGCCAACTGATTGAAAAGAAGCTCTTCCTGCAACCATTAACATGCTGTGAGTGGGCTACATTATGGAGTGTGGGATCCTTCCTCTCAACTTGAATAAGCAGTACTTGCTGGAACTGCCAGCTGGTCTGATTGGTCAGTAATTCTGACAGCACCAAGATCTCAGTAGTGAGTGCCATTCTATTCAACTGAAAAATAGCAAATATAACTCCTCTACTCAAGAAGAAGTAGGAGAAAAGTAGAAAGTACAGGCCTGTTAGCTTGCCAATGGTGTGGGGTTATTTATTAGATTGAAATCTCATTAGCATTATACTCTCCCTGTCTCTGACCACTGACCAAATCAGAAAACTTTATCCTAAAGAGTTTGACCATCTCCTGGAATAACGTGACCAGGAACTTTCCCCTCCTTGATGTTCGATAATGTCTGTAGCTAGGCTTCCAATTCAACAACTCTGAACCAAAGTTCCTGCAGCTTATGGTTCTTAGCAATACTACAAGCACATACCGCAATTTCACTATGTGCCCTGGATTATACTGGCATCCAGAAGCTCCCATGTTCTGCAGTCACAGCACATCACCTGCCCTGTCACCTTTAGTATATGCTAATTAATTAGTAATATAGCCTATAGCTCCAAAAATGTTCTAACAATATTTGATTTTCCAGTTCCTTCTGCTACTTGAAATTTGGAATCAAATTCTGGAGGTAGTTTAAAAGTTGCAAAAGGAAATCAATTTTATTGGCCAATGATCTGAAATGCAAATGATAGAATTTGATGAATTCTTAAAATCCACCAAATTTCTTCTTGATGAAATTTAATTGCTGACACCTATGGACGGATGGATGATCTTCCAAACAAGGCTTTAGTTTGGGTGGAAATCAAGTTGGATTCAAGTCTTCGATGAAAGTCATAATTCAGATTGTCACACTTTACAATGTGATCAGAATACTGAAATTTGGAAATTTTATAAGGTTCCCAAGCAATTTAACCACGAACTGGAGAAGAATAGTCTTGTAGCTATATGCTGCTATGGAGGTTTGCTACTTTTTTTCTTCAATTGCCTAACATCATGAAAGCAAAAATCATGTTCAGGAAGTGTGACTAGGCAACCATCAACCCTGGAGCTCTCAAAGTCTCTTACAAAGATAGATTTTCCAGGAATTAGGTGCAATAGGTCCTACCACTTATATCCTTAAAAGCTCTGCTTAGCTGTTTTTCAAAGTCATTTAACTTTCTGTATTCAGCAATTGCTTTACAGCCTAATTCAACTGTTGATTTCATTTCTAGGAAACCACATGTTTCCTTCAAGCCTTTAGTGAAACGAAAACTCTTTTCATCCAGAAAGTGCACTGACAGTTAAATAACTTCTAGTTTTATATGTAATCCATAACAGTAGATATGTATTCCCAACACGAGTCTGTAATCATAGAAACTAATGCTGCTGAGTATTCAAATTCTCTGATCTTCAAAGCTCTTCTTTGGTTAGTCTTCAATTAGTTTTGCAAATGACTATCACCAAGACATTGGAGTTTTTGTTTGTAGCAGTCACTGCTGCTGGCTATGATATTCCTCTAGTAGGTTATTTTTCCTGATGCTGCAATGGGAGACTGGTTAGCAAGGTTAGATCTCACGGAATACAGGGAGAACGAGTCATTTGGATACAGAACTGGCTCAAAGGTAGAAGAGAGAGGGTGGTGGTGAAGGGTTGTTTTTCAGACTGGAGGCCTGTGACCACTGGAGTGCCACAAGGATCGGTGCTGGGTCCTCTACTTTTTGTCATTTATATAAATGATTTGGATGCGAGCATAAGAGGTGTAGTTAGTAAGTTTGCAGATGACACCAAAATTGGAGGTGTTGTGGACAACAAAGAGGGTTACCTCAGATTACAATGTTACAAAAAACACAACACCAGGTTATAGTTCAACAGGTTTAATTGGAAGCAGTAGCTTTCGGAGAGTCGCTCCTTCATCAGGTGGTTGCAACACCTACTGAAGGAGTGGCGCTCCGAAAGCTAATGCTTCTAATTAAACCTGTTGGACTATAACCTGGTGTTGAGTGATTTGTAACTTTGTACACCCCAGTCAAACACTGGCATCTCCAAATCAGATTACAACAGGATCTTGATCAGATGGGCCAATGGGCTGAGGAATGGCAGATGGAGTTTAATTCAGATAAATGTGAGGTGCTGCATTTTGGGAAAGCAAATCTTAGCAGGACTTATACACTTAATGGTAAGGTCCTAGGGAGTGTTGCTGAACAAAGAGACCTTGGAGTGCAGGTTCATAGCTCCTTGAAAGTAGAGTCGCAGATAGATAGGATAGTGAAGAAGGTGTTTGGTATGCTTTCCTTTATTGGTCAGAGTATTGAGTACAGGAGTTGGAAGGTCTTGTTGCGGCTGTACAGAACTTTGTTTCGGCTACTGTTGGAATATTGTGTGCAATTCTGGTCTCCTTCCTATTGGAAAGAGGTTATGAAACTTGATAGATTTCAGAAAAAATTTGCAAGCATGTTGCCTGGGTTGGAGGATTTGAGCTATAGGGAGAGGCTGAACAGGCTGGGGCTGTTTTCCCTGGAGCGTCAGAGGCTGAGGGGTGACCTGATAGGGGTTTACAAAATTATGAGGGGCATGGATAGGGTAAATAGACAAAGTCTTTTCCCTGGGGTCGGGGAGTCCAGAACGAGAGGGCATAAGTTCAGGGTAAGAGGGGAAAGATATAAAAGACACCTAAGGGGCAACGTTTTCACACAGAGGGTGGTACTTGTATGGAATGAGCTGCCAGAGGAAGTGGTGCTGGTACAATTGCAACATTTAAGAGGCATATGGATGGGTATATGAATAGGCAGGGTTTGGAGGGATATGGGCTGGGTGCTGGCAGGTGGGACTAGATTGGGTTGGAATATCTGGTCCGCATGGACGGTTGGACTGAAGGGTCTGTTTCCATGCTGTACATCTCTATGACTCTATAAGAAAACTGAACCTGGATATGGTAATAATGACGAATCTAACAGCTAGTTATTACAGCCAGCTATTATGTAGAGCTAATGTTAATCCATTAAGCTACATAGAGCAACATGTTTCCAGTGGCATGTCACGTTTTATGTTATCCTGAGGTAAGATGGAGTATGAGATACATATGCCCTCAAATGCCATGCTTATGATACAGTGATTATATCATGAGCATCTTTCAAAGTATTCTGAAATACTGACCAAGAGATGTCACACAACATGCCTCTGCTCATATTTTCTCACCAATCAACATCACAAAAAACAGATTTTCTGGTCATTACCACATAACTGTGGGAATTTACCATGCATACGATTCTTCTTTTGCTGTGAATTCTAAGTTTGGGACTGTTTAGTCTTCCAAAAGTATGCAGCATCACAACATTGTCCTCTTATGCAAGGACTGTTTATTTGCAACTGGATCTTAACACTCTCTTCACATGAGCTTTGAGCTTTTGCTGCTTTCCTGATCTCTCACTCTGTTTCTGTTTCTCTCCCTCTCTACTCTACTTCTCAAATGTCTCTAACATGTAAGCTTCAGTTGTTAACCCTATTGCTTTACATTACTGTAGTGACTACATTTCAAGTGTGCTTCATTAATTGTAAAGCATTTTGGAACATCCTATTGTTTTGAAAGGCACTAAATAAATTTAAAACTTACTATTTTTTTTCCAGAAGTGCTGTTCAATCACTCCCTTGATTCTACAACTGTGCTTTTGGGCACCTGCCTGCCTTTATAAAGCAAACTATTGCACTAATATACTTGACGTTTCATTATTATAGTAAAGGTGCTATATAAATACAAATTACTTTCTTTTCTTCTGCTTTTGTCTACTTGTACGATTTCACTCTGCTATGCTGTCCCTCCATTACCAATCTCCCCTCCATCCATCCCTCTTTTCCATCTAACTCTTTTTGGTTCTGAAGTTCCTAACTTTAGCTTTTCTCTATCCTTTTCTCATTTCTTTTTAGTTAGCAGTAGAAAGTGGCAACACCTGGTGTCCAAATTGTGTAATTGCAGGGTAACAACTTTAGATCGATGATTTCTGTTCTAAGTGACACAGGGATTTATAATGAACCAAAGTTGACACAAGAGGAGAATGAAAAGTGACAAAGTGACAATAGGAGATAATGTTCTTTGGATCAGCCATGATCTCATTAAATGCCTGAGCAGGCTTGTGAGGTTAACTAGCCAGTTCTTGTTCTTATATTGCTAGAAAGTGCACACAGATATAAAATTTAATTGGATCTGTGTGTTTCCTATCTTCAAAACTTATTTCCAATTGTCACCATCAGCTTAAACAATTAGAGCATGAACAATTTCCCTTGGCGTTGATTCAACAACAAGTTGTCGTCCTGTTCGCTCTTTCAGCATCATAAAACATGATTACCTGATCGCCAGATGACCATTATTCCTATGCAAATGGGAGATGGACGCTCCTGGGATCTGAACCACCTTACCACTGCCTGACACCCTTTTCTCAGTGCCAGACCCAAACCTGATCCCTCCAGGTCCAGACCCGACAGCTCTGTCCACCCACTGTGCCCAACACCCAATTCCTCTTCCAGGGACTCAACCCCCTTTTCCCCAATGCCAATCCCAACCCTCCTTTTTTCCACCACTGGTCCTGCCCCCTTTTTCCCCAGTTTCAGACACCATTTCACTTTCATGTCTTATCCAACCTCTCACCTGGCACTCCAGACATAACATCCTTGCCCTGCCACCAGATTGGATACCTCCTGCAAACTCCAAGACCCAACATTGTCTCCCATCCTTAGCTACTCCTGGGATCCACCCTGATCTTTGCCAAGTATTGTATTTACCTAGCTCCCTTTGCCACCTTACACCCTGGCAACCTAACTGTCTGGCAACTCCCCCCTACCCACAGCATGCTAGCCAAATGGCAGCCTACTCACCTGAACCCTAACCCCTACCCACATAGTATTCAACTTCCCTGACATCCTATCACATTACTTTCCATATTACCTATTTGACCGTAAACATCATATTAGCTGTGTGAGATTCTGGACCTTTAAATGTCAGAATGCAATAGCAGACTACTCTGAAAAAGGGGATATGGTTCTACACTGTTCTACACTGAGGGATCTGTCAAAGTGGATGTTTGGCTTCACATTTCTGACGAATCCCCAAACTCTCAGAAATGTGGAGCTCTTTTGTTGTGAAAACAATAAGAAGCAAAGTGGCAATCTGTGTGAGTTTGCTATTCCTTGGAAAATTCAGACCATATTTATTTCGAAGAAATAAAAATATCCAGACATCAAATAATTGTTATCAGAACTTAGGCCAAGTATTCACATAATTTACACAGATAAGTGTACCAACTTTATTTAAAAACTCAATTTGTGCAACTTTCTACACTTTGAGAAGTCTCAGGAATATTTTCAGACAGATACTGGTAAAATATGGAAGGAATTATTTCACTGTAGAATGTTAGTCCATGGAATGCATTATCAAAGATATTACTTTAAAAGGGAAATGCAAAATAGTAGGAAATGAATAACATAAAAATACATCACAAAAGGTTTCATGGAACGTATTTAGAATTGATAATTGAGGATTTAGCACCAGCACAGGCACAGTGGGCTGTGGTTCTATGAATATGTTTATTTATTACTAATTTAGTATGTTTAGTGTGTCCGCAGTTACAGCGGAGAAAAATGACAGGTTTGCCTGAAGCACATGAATGTTTGTGTAATAACATATCTGAAAAGGTTGATTAGAAAAATGGTTAAATAATAAAAAAAAGACCCAGTTGAAAAATCTTTTGTTGCAGTTCAGACCTACGCTCCTGATCTTTGAACATCTGCTGCGGAGGAGTGTGGGCAAATGGGAGGACCTCCTCATGGGTCTGTTCCTGGGCCTGGCCAGGCTGGCTATAAACAGGTCCAGGCAGCAGGCTATGGAGAGGATCATCTCTGCTGATTGTCTGTCTTCCACATTTATATTTGTTACCAAGTGTCCTTAGAAAGGTATCGTGTGGATAACACGTGGAACTAGGAGAAAAGATATTTATGGCTGTGTCTGTGTTGCAGAGTCCCAAATAGTCAAGGTCCTACATGTACCAAAGAATTCACATGAAATCATAGATTTTGACATCAAAGGGCACTTCTCCCCTCTGTCTTCACCCATCATCTGCCAACATTCTTATTGTAATTGCCACTGGCTAGCAGAAATGGTCTGATTTTTGTGGAACCTTCTATTTGAATGGTCAGGAGAGGAAAAATGGAAAGAATTACCAAGTATTAATTCTGTTAAATAAAAGCAATTGCAACTTGTAAAATTCCCTGTGGGGTGTGATGTAAACTGTGGGATTTTTATATACAATTTTTAATGTTATTTGGTTTTGGAGTTAGTAACCAATGGTTCTTCTATGCGTTGGAAGTTAATGACTAACTTGTAACTATTTCTGTAAAAACAGTAATTTATTTAAGAATCAATTCTTTGAAGCCTGGGTGTAGACTGAATAGATGTGTACTAGAGTACTGAATACAGAACATACAGCACATGAACAAGCCCTTCAGCCATCATGCCTGTGCCAACCGTGATGCTATTCTAAACTAATTCTATTCTCCCACTACATGGCCAGTATACCTCTATTCCTGACCTGTTCATGTGTCTGTCAAAGTGCCTCGTAAATGTTGCTGTCATATCTGGTTCTACCAACTCTCCTGGCAGCTCATTCCAGGCACCCTCTGTGTAAAAACAACTTTCCTTGCACATCTCCATTGAATGTTTCCTTGTTCACCTTAAACTCATGCCTCCTAACATTTGATGTGTCTACCCTGCGAGAAAGATTCTGACTATTCACCGTACACAAACCTCTCATAATTTTATATCCTTCTATTAGTTCACATCTCTGCCTCTGACAATGAGCAAAAATAATCCAAGTTTGCCCAACCTTTCTTCATACTGGTAAATCTTTTCTGAACCCTCTCTAATTTAATAATATCCTTCCTATAGCAGGGCAACCTGAACTCCAGTACTCCAAAAGTGACCTCACCAACATTCTACACAATCCAAACAACGTCCCAACTCCTATACGCAATGGTCTAAGCAAGAAGGCAAATGTCCTAAATGCATTCTTAACCACCCTATCTATATGCGATGCAAACTTCAAAGAATTATGTATCTGAACCCCTTGGTCTCTCTGTTCTACAACGCTACCCAAGGCCCTACTTTTAATTGGATAAGTCCTGCCCTTGTTTGTTTTACTAAAATGTCTTTGCCTACTGCACTTTTGCATTTAATCACAAAGTAAGCTTAAGGAACAACACCTCATTTTCTGATTTAATCCTTTCTAGCCATCCAATCTCAACATTTGAGTTTAATAATTTCACACCATAATTTAGCTACCCGTTTTGGGTTTTTTTGCTCTATAATTTGTTGTTTGCAGTCAGTAACACACCTCTCATAGACACATTTTTTTTGCTTATTTATTCTTTTCTGGTCTCATCACCACCCTGTTTGGTTTTGAAAGACCACCCCTTCTGTCATGCAATCTCTCTTGTCTTTCACCTTATTATAGACCTTCCATTTCCTTGTCACACCCACTCACCAAAGTATAAACATTGGACTATCAAAGCTCAACTCATGTATCATAGAGTTAGGCAAGGGAAGGGTGATATTCCAATTTGAATATATTTGAGAATCCTTGTCCTACTTAACCTGTCTCAATATACTTGATTTACTTACCACTCTGTGCTCCCTCTTGACTCTTGTTTCCAACTTATTGGAATTGCCTTTTTTTTGGTTATGCTCATACTATTTTGAAAGCAGTGAACGGTACTTTCTCTTCCATTCACAGTGATTTCATGAATTCTAGCCAGGCCTCTCTTTCTTATCCACATGCCATCCCTTTGTGGATCTTCCTAAGCAAGTGAAGCAAGCTGTACGTTTATGGCACAAATTTCCAGCACTGCCTGTACAAAGTCTTTCATTTGTATTCTATGTGCTAATATACTTCATACTCAAATTGGGTCAAGGCCAATTATATCAAAATTAAATAGGAGCTGGGAAATGTGGATTCAACACAGCTATTTGAAGGAAAGTCCACATTTGATATGTGGGATGCTTTCAAAGATAGGTTGAAGATATGCAGGACAGGCATGTCCCTTTGAAAACAAAGGATATGAAAGGCAAGATTCGTGAACCGTGGATGAAAGGAGAAATCATGCGACTAGCCAAGAGGAAAAGGAAGCATATATAAGGTCCAGGCAGCTAAGAACAGAACGGGCCTTGGAGGAATATTGGGAGAGTAGGACCATTCTTAAACAAGGAATCAAGCGGGTTAAAAGGGGTAATGAAATAGCTTTAGCGAGCAGAATTAAGGAGAATTCCACGGCCTTTTATTCTTATATAAGAAGCAAGAGGGACGCAGAGAAAGGATTGGTCCACTAAAAGATAAGGAAGTAAGGTTGTGTGTCAAATCTGAGAAAATGGGTGAGATTCTCAATGATTACTTCATTTGCAATTTAACCTGTTAAATTTCAGGCATTGTTGATGTTGGTTTAGTTACATTATATCCTGGAAAATTATGTATGTACATTTTAATGTGTAAGTTGTTTTTCTTAAGGAATGATTTATATTACAGTTGCCTCTTTGCTGCCCTCTCTGGGGAGAAGTAAATACATTTATTCAATAACCACTGCCTCCAGTTGGACATATGCATAAAAGCAACGTAAAATATTGCAAATCACATCTAGTTCGTGTTATCCACTTGGTATAAGACTTGCCAAGTGAAGAAGATAAAAGTTTATAAGATTGAGTTTTCCAAAAGATTTCTGCTTAATTGTAATTTTTCATTTGAAAAGTGAACCAACCAAAAACAGACAATTAGGCGAAACAGCTATTGTTATGACCAACTTAGAAAAGCTTACTGATTCTTCAGCCCCTTTACTTCTGGGTCACCAGAAAAGATGATGTTTTAATTAAAGCACACAAATTTCCCAATATACTGGTCTGTTATTATTAAGATAATAGGAACACTTACGAGGTTCCTGGACTTACCAAAAACTTCCATTTATTACAAATAATTGAATTTTAAACAAAGTAAACAGCATGAATATTCAATATATGGCTCAATATATAGTTAAAATCCCGATACATATAAACAGATGGCCAAAAAAATATTGTTTTTATGGAAGGAGAGGAAAGAAGTGGGAGATCACAGTTCAGTAGCACCAGTCCAAGGGGTTCCTTGAACTATACCTTTTGCTTTGCAAGACTTTATAGTCTTTCACCTCCTTTCTGAAGGTTCTTTCACTTGTTTACAGGAAGCACAGGGCAATTGGTACACTGACTACAAAATCTTTTAGTTACTGGTTAAAGGCAACAGCTTACAGCAACTGGTGAGAAATTATAACTGGCTTGTTTTAGGGTTTAATGCTTTTTTACTGCAAAGAGAGAGAGAGATGCACAACCTGCTGTTGCAGCAGGATGAAAGTGTCTCCCCTGTCCACACCAAAAGCTGTTCAGTTGCCTAGGAATGAAACCAGAGAGAAAAGAACTGCGGATGCTGGAAATCAGAAACAAAAACAGAAATTGCTGAAAAACTCAGCAGGTCTGGTGGCATCTGTGGAGAGAAATCAGAATTAACATTTCAGGTCCAATTATCTTTCCTCAGAACTGATGGTAGCTAGGAAAATGTTTTTTTTATGTCGGAGATAGGAGATAAGGAATAAACGATAGGTGGAGATAAAGCCAAAAGGATGATGACCATTGACATTCATGATGAGTCACCATTGCACAAACCAATTAGCTACTTGTTGTTGGCTAAATCTCATAAAATCCTCTCCAACCCTCCCCATCCCTCCATCTCTCTCTACAAACATCTTCTCCCTTCCATGAGCACAACAGTTTTGTCCCCCCACACAGCATGTTTCAGTAACTTGTTTTTTAAACACACAGTAACTCCTTCCATAGTCCTCAGATTTTAAAAAAGTTATTTTTAATTTTTTAACTGCAAACAAATATATGGAAAATAAAATGATAGTCTTTAAACTATGCAAGATCATAAGAATGTAATGTCAAATACATTTGAATTATTAGATCATTTTAATTCCATGACTGTGGTTACTGGGCAAGCATATAGTCAAATGTTGTGAATGCTATCTGTTGGACAGGCAGTTGATTGTTTTTGACACTGTCATTTTTGGTGTAGGCAAGAAAGGATCAGTAACCATTAAGGGTAGACTGCACTTGGGATTAAATACAGGCTACAGCTCTCGGAATGGTAGATAGGGGCTTCATAATTTTAATTTACTTTTTCTTGGTGCTGGGTGTGGAGCTGACTGATGTTCAATACTATTACTGTTTCATGATAAATTACTATTTTCTAAAACTCGTTACTATTAATTTTGAAAGAGTGAAAAGTCTGGGTACTTGGAAGACTAGCTCAATCATTCAAGAGTTCAACTCTACATTAGTGTAGGTGAAAGAAACATAGAGCTGAAAATGTGTTGCTGGAAAAGTGCAGCAGGTCAAGCAGCATCCAAGGAACAGGAGAATCGACGTTTCGCGCATAAGCCCTTTTCAGCTCTGGTCTCCAGCATCTGCAGTCCTCAGTTTCTCCTGAAAGAAACATAGAACCATTTAAGTTTAACAAAAACATGATTCTGAAAAAGGAAAATTTAGAATTCATAGAATTGATTTTGTTTGGCAAGAATGTTGGTAAGTTCTAAAGTTATCAAGCTTTGAAGCTCAATAGACAAAAACTCAAACTTTCATAACAAATATTAGCAAATGTTTAAAAGTGAATTAGAGGGAGGAAGTGGTGACATTTGAAAGGGGAAATAGTCTAAGTGGTAAAACAAGTTTTGATGAGAAATAGATGCCAATGTGATAATGAAATTGACAGAATCAATATTTAAGATGCCTTAAAGATGCAGTGCTTAATGATAAGGCATGAACCCAAAGCAATATATGGCATGTCTAAAGTCGGTGTGCCGGGCCTAAATAGGCTCTGAATTATTAGATTGTTCTTACGTATTATTCATTGTTGGCACAATGAAAAATAACAAGTTATGATGCAGCTGCTGTTTACCATGGGAATTGCTATATGACTGCAGGCACAGCTGTACTGCTCAATGTCAACTAACAGTGCAACTAGTCAGACTTTTTATTTAATTATGTGGCAACTACTCAAAACACTGCTAGTAGGTTAAGGACACACACTAAACCATATTTGACTCTGGTACATTTCAGTCATTACAGCTTCTTTAACACCAGGAACAGGAGTGGTGGAGAGAGGAAGAAGAACAGGAGTAAAAATTAGAAACAGGTGAGAAAAAAATACAATTTTGAAAAGCGCAATAATCCCACTCTAAACAAAAACAGACGATGAGAGTGGAAGATTGCAACGAATGACTCAAGAAACCACCTCACTGCACTGAGATATCCTTCTGGGAATTAACTATATCTTTGAGAAATCATGATGGTACTACTGCAGGCAATCCAAGAAGAGCTTACAGTTATTTAGGAGAATACACTGGCATTAAATGGAATATGATTTTTCAATCTGTATTCATGAAACAGTTATTCATTCAGCAATTTTTCATTTAAGTGGAGTTAACTGTTTTCTTTTGGGCGCAGAAATTCTGTAAAGAGGTGATAATAGCAGCCATCAAACTGGCTGTATAGCTGTTTGTGAACAAGGTTGTGCTTTTTTCAGCGCTGATGCCTATATAATTACTTTTCTTATCAGAAATTCTTGATTAAAGTGTTTTTAAAGGTAAAAGGCTGTTTTTTTAAACAAACAAATAATTTATTTTCTGTTGCTCGCATAGTCAGAAAAGCATGGGTTTTGAAACAATTATATAATCTTCAATTTAAGAAAACCATCTGAACAAACAATCAACAGTATCCAAACCATAGTCATTCCATCTGAGGAGTCATTAATAATTTCAGCCTGTTTGCCAATTAATTTGGATTGAAAATCACATGCATTTTTCTGATTGCACTAAATTCCTGTTACTTGAGGCCTTGCACTTGGAATACTAAAATGAAAAAGTCATCCCATGAATTAATCTCAAAAATACTTTCAGCACTTTAGTTAGTAATGAAAGAATATGACCTGATTTGGTAATGCAATAGTTGAGAGCTTTTTCCCTCTCCATGTTGACTAGCTCACCATACACACTATATGATATTAGGATCTCACAATATGATTAATATAATGCTAACACTAAGGAAAACTGATGCGTGTTTATCTGTGAGAAACCAAAGTCATGCTTTTTGTTAATCTAAAAAAAGTATCATTAGATTAGATTCTCTACAGTGTGGAAACAGGCCCTTAAGTCCAACCCGACCCTCTGAAGAGCAACCCACCCAGACCCATTCCCCTATATTTACCCCTTCACCTAACTCTACAGGCAATTTAGCATGGCCAATTTACCTAAAATGCACATTTTTGGATTGTGGGAGGAAACCCGCACAGACATGGGGAGAATGTGCAAACTCCACATGGTTGTCTGAGGCAGGAAGTGAACCTGGGACTCTGGCATTATGAGGTAGCAGTGCTAACCACTGTGCCATCGTGCCGCCCTAATTTCATGAATGCTCAAAAGTGGATTAAACATAAGCAACTTTGAGATGACTTTCAAATAGTTCAGAGAAGCATATGTTTCAAATGTCCTGTTTATATTGGAAATTTTCATTTCTAACCATTAAATATTTTATTGAGGTTAAGAGATACGATAAAACTTGAGTATGTGCATACAAAATCAAACCAATAAACACAGTAAAAGATTGCATTTACATATCAAAACTTTAACAAGTGAATAACATCATAAATCTGAAATGCCATTACTTACGTCCCTGTTCTCATATTATTATTGTACAGAATATGCATTTAGTGTGTAATAAACCCACAGAATTGCATACTAGGGTCACATGTTTGCAGCGATGAACAATAACTTGGTTACAGTCAACTAAGCTGAACTGTTAAAGGGCAAACCTATAAACAAACAATGGAAAATACAAACGCCTACAAAGCAAAGGTTCAGCATGTACAGTTAAACAAACATGGTGTGATAAATTAAGAGATGGCACTGAGGTAAAAGAAAAGGTTTGCACAAGAACAAGGAAAATTGAAAATGCAATAGACTGAAATGGCAATGAAAAATGAAATTTAGAAAAACAGAAATAAGAGAGAAAAATTAGAATGCAAAACATGCAGTGTATTATCAAGGAGAAACAGCAAATTATTTTGTAAGTATTGTTATGGTTACTTTTAATAATTGACCATGGGAGTCTTGAACATAGGTATATCATTGTGCAATCAAGTGAAATACAGGTTGAGTTTATTCTTTGGCTCGTTAGAGTAACCGAGGAATACAGAATAATGCAGGATCTTTCTATGCTGTTTTGACCAAATAGACATCTCATTATCCAAATTGCAACCTTGTTTCAGTTAAACATAAGAAATGATGTCCATTCTAGGTCATAGGCTAATGTTGTTAAGGTCTTTTCCACCCAGTCAAGAATAATTTAATGTGGCACTGTTTTGCCCCATTCCTTATCAGAATCTATCACCTCCCCGTCTCTGAATTTCTCTGACTCCAAGGCCTCCCTGGAATATTTTGTTAACACTAACTGTTGTTTATATAAATTCCTGCTGACACTAACCTCTAGGGTGCACCAGGGTCATTTAGTACAAGCGTCATATGGAGAAATCTGTTCTTTACTTTTGTGCATTTAACCCTTACAGTGTGATTCACTGTAAAAGAATAGTAAAGGGAAACATAGGCCTTTTAAAAATAGATGCCAGCAAGACTCCAGTAGTTAACAAGGAAACGACAGAATATTAAATGAGCAGTTTGCATTAATTTGTTAGTGGATAAAGAAGACAAAATCCCAATATATAAATAGACCCAAAGATGCATTGAACGATTACATCTTTGCACTCCTGGAGAAAAAGAATTATGTAAAAAGGAATCTTTCAGACCTTATGGTTGCCAACCACTGCCTCCCCCACACCTCCTCTATGCCAACAAACCCCTCCTCCAATAACAGTATGATGTTGATCATAATCTTACATCTCTTTCAGAATTATCACCTGGATTTCACTCCACAGGTGAACGTGCAGAGTTGGGAAATATCCCAAATCCCAATGTGGTCTCCTCTACATTGGAGAAATCAAATACAGACTGGGCGACTCCTTTGCGGAACACATACGTTTTGTGCATAAAAATAATCTCAAACTTCTGGTTGCCTGCTAGTGTTCCCTGGCCAACATGTTTGTCTTGGGCTTGCTGCAGAGCTCCACTGATTCTTGTTTTCCACTTGGGGACCCTGCAGCCTTCAGGTCTCAATATTAAGTTCAACCATCCTCAAACACACTAGGCCTTGTCAATATATGGGCTGCATTCACCACACCCACTCATAGTCTCCAGGAGCAGCATTACTTTCTCCCCAGCTCATCCATCCCTTTGTCTGTCCAACTCCTGTTCTCCCTCTCTGGGCTCCATTTACATGTTTTGTTTACTCCTCTGACCCCCACCACGCCCACCCCAGCTTCAGCATATACCAACCTATCGTAGCTACAATCAATTCTGAAGAAGAGTTGCTGGACCCAAAGTGTTGAATCTGCGTTGTCTCCACACATGCTGTTAGACCTGTTGAGATTCTACAGCTGTTTCTGTTTTTGTGCTAGGCTATGGTTGTGGTTTTGGTTTGAAAAACAACTTTTATAGCTGTGGTCATTACTATTTCTAATATGGGATCTATAAGAATCAATAGCCAAAAAAAAACTGTCTGAATTCTGTACATTTTAAGTTAAATTTTGTTTTCAAGATAACTGTACTAATTAAATTATTACTAAAATAATAAAAAATGTGATAATTCAGAGTTGGGTCTATTTAGTTTTGATTCTTTTCAATTTATTTCATAATTTTATGTATTATGTTTGCAAATTATGTTATACTAGTGATACTTGCATGTATTTGATTAGAAATGTTTTTTGTCTTTTATCTCTCAATTGTTTTTATTTTGGGTACTTTTTTGTTTAAAAAGGCTCTTCAGGCAAAGATTGTTGACCCCTATACTGGGTGGATGTGAAGTTGGATAGATAAATGGCAAATTAAATCTCAGTCCTGGCAAATGTAGCATTACCTATTGGTCAGCAATAATATATAGAAAATAGAATTGACATAGGGAAGATTGATAATATACCTGTGCGCAGCAATAGATTTTGATGTTAGAGAATGGCCATTCAAAAATTGTCCAGTTTGTCCTTTGTGGCACATTGGCTGTTTAGATATAGAGGGAGAATCATTTTTAAAATCCAATTAGAATGGTAGATATATTTTGTTAACATAATTCTGCAGATGTTATGTGAATATCTTACAATACACTGTTCACAGCACACTTCTGGTTATCCAATTCTGTTCTTGGTGCCTCAATAATGCACTCGTATTTTAGTGCCTATGCAGAGATCGGCAACAAAAATTATCCTCGGAGCAATATGCAGAAAGATTAGAGGAGCTCAAGCTATCTAATTTAAGAAGTGATTTAAAGGGACAAAATTGTAGAAAGCAAAATACTGTACTGAATTGAAGAAGAAAGAGTAAACCCTGAATATTATTTCAAAGTTCAACTATTAGGAATGGTACAACAGCAATTTGAATTTGTGATAAAATGAATTTAAAACTTAAGATTCCAGACCAGATCATCAAATGTATGTCATGATCTGGTTAGGGACAAGTAAGTGGTTTTCTTTTAGACAAAGTTTAGAATCCCAGCTTCTGACTAAGAGCATAAAGCCACAAAATTCCATGATTTTTGTTGATGTTAGGAAGGAGGATGTGCTGAAAACTTTGAAAATTTTGAAAAACATAAGGATAGATAAATCCCTGGGCCTGATGGGATATACCCTAGGTTTCTACAGGAAGCTAGGGAAGAGATTCCTGCAACTTTGGCAATGATCTTTATGTCCACACTGGAGTAGTGCCAGATGATTAGAGGGTGGCAAATGTTATTCCTTTGTTCAAGAAAGGGAATAGGAATAATCCTGGGAATTACAGAGCAGTCAGTCTTACGTCAGTGGTGGGCAAAGTATTAGAGAAGATTCTGAGAAACAGCACTTATGTTTACTTGGAAAACTATGGCTTTGTGAAGGGCAGGTCATGCCTTACAAACTTTATTGAATCCATTGAGGATGTGACAAAACACATTGGTGAAGGGAGTGCAGTGGATGTGGTGGACATGAATTTTAGCAAGGCTTTTGACAAGGTTCACCAGGGTAGGTTCATTTGAGATGTAAGGAGGCATGGGATACAGGGAAACCTTTCTGTCTGGATATAGAATTGGCTGGCCCATAGAAGACAAAGGGTAGTGGTAAATGGAAAGTATTCACCTGGAACTTGGTGACCAGTAGTGTTCTGCAGGATCTGTTCTGGGAGCTCTGCCCTTTGTGATTTTATAAACGACTTTGATGAGGAAGTGGAAGGGTTGGTTAGTGAGTTTGTTGATGACATGAAGGTTGGTTGAGTTGTGGATAATGTGGAAGGCTGTTGCAGATTGCAACGGGACATTGTTAAGATGTAGAATTGGGCTGATAATGGCAGATAGAGTTCAACCTGGAAAAGTGTGAAGTCATCCACTTTGGAGGTTAAATTTGAATGTAGAATATAGGGTTAAAGGCAGGATTCTTGGCAGTGTGGAGGAACAGAGGGATCTTGGGGTCCATGTGTATAGATCCCTCAAAGTTGCCACCCAGGTTGATAGGGTTGTTAAGAAGGCGTATGGTGTGTTGGCTTTCATTAATGGGGGACTAAGCTTAAGAGCGGCAAGGTTATGCAACAACTGTATAGAGCCCTTCTTAGGCCACACTTGGAATACTGTGTTCAGTTCTGGTTGCCTCATTATAGGAAAGATGTGAAAGCTTCAGAGAGGGTGTAGAGGAGATTTACCAGGATGCTGCCTGGACTGGACTGGAGGGCATGTCTTGTGAAGAAAGGTTGAGGGAGCTAGGGCTTTTCTCATTGGAGTGAAGAAGGGTGAGAGGTGACTTGATAGAGTCATAGAGATGTACAGCACAGAAACAGACCCTTCGGCCCAAATTGTCCATGCTGACCAGATATCCTAACTTAATCTAGTCCCATTTGCCACTATTTGGCACATATCCCTCCAAACTCTTCTTACTTATATACCTATCCAGATGCCTTTTAAATGTTGCAATTGTACAGCCTCCACCACTTCCTCTGGCAGCTCATTCCATACATGCACCACCCTCTGCGTGAAAAAGTTGCCCCTTAGGTCCCTATTAAATTTTTCTCCTCTCACCCTAAACCTATATCCTTTAGTTCTGGACTCCCCCACCCCAGGGAAAAGACTTTGTCTATTAACCCTGTCTATGCCCCTCATGATTGATGTTGAGAGGCATAGATACAGCAGATAGCCAGAGACCTTTTCCCATGATGGAAATGTCTATGACAAGGGGGCATAATTTTAAGGTTTCGGAACAAAGGTTTGGAGGGGATGTCAGAGGTAGGTTCTTTACACAGAGAGTGGTGGGTGTGTGGAATCCACTGCTGGCAGTGGTAGTAGCGTCAGATACATTAGGGACATTTACGCAAATCTTGAATAGGCACATGGATGATGGTAAAATGAAGGGTATGTAGTTTAGTCTGATCTTAGAGTAGAATAAAAGGCAGGCACAACAACGAGGGCTGAAGGGCCTGTACTGTTCTATGTTTCTATTTTCAATACGCAACAATAAACTTTACTATCCCACGTTAGAGCTGTTACACAATGTACTGCAGCAAACCTTTTATTAACTGGCACCTACGGGACAAGGAGTCTGCTGGTTAATGTATATATTCTGGTTCATCAAGAGGCCCACATAATCTATGTAAAAACACTGTTATATTTTATTTAGAGCATAAAACATTTAAATAATAATGCAACTTTGTCTTAAATAAAACTTACCACCTTCACTCTGGCACTTTCAACTGACTACTTGGACATCATAGAGGTCGCAATAAACCAGTAAACTTCTGGTATTTCAGGTATATGTTTGTTTTTCTGGTTTATCAAGAGCGCTGATTCACTTAAGGTGCCAGTTAAAACAGAGCTTGCTTTTGTCGGCAGTTCCTTCATTGCAACTGGCTTTGATTCTGGAGTCCGTATGCAAGCTGGAACACAGCTATAAAGCAGCAAATTGTAAGTGTAAGCATTTGGATGTCAGACATTCATAAATTGGGGACCCTTTGTATAAAACATATATTCTAATATCCAGAAATAACCTGAAGTAAAAATATATAAAACAAACAAACTGTGGTCAAACACTATAAATAATAGTCAAAAAAGATCTCTCAGATTTCTCAGGAATCTCACAGATAATGGTGACACTGGATCATCAAATCTTACTAAACTTTTAAAATTATTCTCTTGGACAGGTCAGGCTTTAAAACTCTCTCAAAACCCATTTGTTCAGAAATTGCCTCATTGACTGCTCATGTCTCACTAATTCACACTTCTTGCTGACAAGTGTGCCCCATGGACAGAAACTGCACTCCAGCAGCTAACCCCAACATGATTCCTGCATTTCTGCAGCCATCCAGCTCCACCAAGGGATTACTGCCCTGGGTCTCCCGCAAATCTAATGTTGTTCAGCAGCACTAAAATTCAAACCTCTCTCACTTTCTTCAGGTCAAAGATGTGGCCGTGTGTACCTGCATGGGCTGTGTTCAACCCATTACCTGCCCTTCTGCCCTCACCCTGTCCCTTCCCCTGGTCCTCACTTACCACCCACCAGCCTCCACATCTAAAGGAATGTAAGCCATTTTTTCTGTCACCTCCAGCGGAATGCTACACCCAGAAACACAATCCTCTCTGCTCCCTTGTCAGTGTTCTGCAGGACCAGTTCCTTCCAGAATGCTCTGCTCCATAACCCCTCTATTCCCAACACCTCCCATTCATTCAGCACCTTCCCGTGCAATTGATGAATGCCCTTTTACCTTCTCCCTCCTCACTAATGAAGGCACCAGACACACCTTCCAGATGAAGCAGCAATTTACATGTACTTTGTTCAATCTAGTCTACTTTATTCACAGCACAATCTTTTCTACATTGGAGAGGTGAAGTACAGATGATTGCTTTGCAGAATATCTATGTTCTGTCCACAAAATTGACTCCAGGGTTCTGGTTGCTTGCCACTTTTTGTGGTCCCCGGCCAACATTTCTGTTGCAGGCCTGCTGCATTGTTCCAGTGTGTCTCAGTGCAAGCTCAAAGAGCAACATCTCATTTTCCACTTGAGGACCTTGCAGCCTCTAGGACTCTACTTAGAGTTCAATAACTTTGGAGCCTGATTCTGTCCTTCCATGTCTTTTTACCCTCCCTTACTCCCGGTCCTGGGTTGCTTTTAGCACAGTCACCCATTCTTACCTACTCCTAAGCTGCTTTCAGTACAGCTCAAAATTCTCTCCTACGTTTAGCTATTATCACTTCTTCAGCTTTTCTTCTGTCTGGCCTATCCCTTTTACATCTCTCTCTCTCTCTCTCTCTCTCTTTCTCTCTGGGCTCATTTCCATTTATCTGCTCATCCACCTCACTCCCAACTTTCAGCATAATATACTTTTCCTAGCTGTTAATAGTTCTGGTGAAAAGGCAGCTGACTCAAAACGTTAACTCTGCTATTTGTAGATTTCCTTCACTCCCACTGTAAGCTGCATGAAATTATCAAAACACACAGGCTTCTTCTGAGCATCCCCTCCACCACTAACCATCCTGCTGCTCCCAGGATCTCTTCTGAGTCCTGACATTATGAAACAACTCCTGTGACGACTTTTGAGTCCAAATTACACAGAACCAGTTTCACTTTCGGGAGCACTGTTATCAGCCCTCCTGGAGTATGAATCCTGCTCCTTATTCTCTCTCTAACAAACTACCTGTTTTTTAACCTTTGATGTGTTCGTGGTGATCTATTGAAACGCTCTCAACAAGCCCTACCCTTATTCATAGACAAAAAATGTAGCAATATTGAAGCTCATATTCAATTAATGTTACAATATGCACCGATGGCTGGGCTTATAGAGAACAAATACATACCCTGAAAAAGAATTTTATCACAAACTAGTGAGAAAAGACTCAGTTACTCTCAGAATAATATATTTTTAACAATGAGAATAAGGTAGCAAAGATGATTTTGGGATGGAAGAATTTTGTGATAGGAGAATGAAGTTTGTTAGGACAGTTGGTGCTTCTCATTAATCTCACTTTTGTATTTTGCACCCAAAGGAAATTAACATTCCGTTGAAAAGAAAGATGAATATATTACAACTAACCTTTCATAACTTCCACAGAGTTGAATTTGTTTATCTCATAGATTGTAGATAAATTAAGAAAAACATAAATAGAAACCGTAAGTAAACAGATAACCCTCAAATATGGAAAAGTTTGTGCCAAGTCCTCTTTTCCACCCCCGAGAAAGCCATGAGCCTTATGAATCTTTGCAGTTGGTGAAATCAAACTATCCCTAGATGTCATTTAACCTTGGAGTGGAGCCTTTTTGTAGGCCAGATTTCCCAAAACGTGTGGGATTCCTGCTTGTAGGTGGGAGGATTGGTTTCATGACTTGTGTGACAGTGAGCCATTAAACATTCAGGCATCACAGGCTCAGCCAATCATCCAGCAGGCACAGGTAAGAAGTCATTGACCCTGCAGTTACTTCTGAATGCTGAAGATCTGCGCAACATATAAAGGTGACCGAGCAGACATTCATTTCCTGCAATCCCACAGCAACAGTCTTGACTATATTAGTGACACAATGACTGCACCTAGAACCTTCTGATCGAACCTCATCCTCTGATACCCTACACACTCCTCTTTCCACCATCACCACCACCAGATAGCTATAACTACTGCTACCACCTGCTACTCTGGAATGATGTCTCTAGAGTAGTCAATCTAATATTTATTGGTATCCTCCACCAGTTTGTTCAGGAATAGTGAGGTCCTGTTTCCCAGTAATGGCAGCAAGAGACTTTCTTGCCTGACCTAAGAGATTTTGACTTACAGGGAGTGCTATAAATTGCATCAGCCACAACCAACTCTCCACCCAACCCACCTTGGATGTCACTATGCTTGACTTGGACTTTGAAGACTTCTTTGTGTTTTCACATGTGTGTCTGTACACATTCCCACATGGACCTTGGAGCTTGAAGTCAACATCCTCCATTGCCTTTGAACTTCCCTCTACTAGTTCCAACACTTGACTTGCAATCTGTTATTTTTGGCTCTCACAACCTCACCTTCCTTCTATAACACTAGATTTCCTCACAATCATGTATAACCTCTCATTTATAAACACTAACGTTTTCTGTGTATTACAACCACCCTCCTTTCATCTGCTTTAATACCCATGCAGAGTCTGTAACTTGCCTCTATCCCTCAATCAGCCATGCCCAATCTTCTTTAACAGTCACCAATCAATCTCAATGCATCAATGAGTCCTCCTCGGTGGACCTATAATTCTTTCTTTGGGGAGTTAAAAAAGCAGATATCCATATCTACCAGGAAGACTATTTTGCTTGGTGTCATCATTGGTGGCTCCTCGTGCATGAGAATGACGTCTTCCATTCTTAAGATAAGTCCATAGGTGGCTGAATAGTCTGATGTGGCTTCCACAGACTCTGTTACCTCAGAGCCAGGAAGCCTGGACTCAGGTCCGACCTGCTCCAGAAGTGTGTAATAACATCTCTGAGCAGGTTTATTCGAAAATATTCAGACTCCTGGCTTCCTGTATCTCTTCAACATCCTAAGCCAACATTCACCTCTGGCCTCTTCATGTGGAAGTTCAGCAGCTGTAAGGATGATCCCTCCTTAGGCTAGATCCATTGTACACAGTTCCAATTAACATGTGGGGAATATCAGAAACTGAATAGGCTCTTTAGGAATGTGAAGTCAACAGTCAATTTGCCAGAGGTTGTCTGGTAAGACTCAGAGCAAGTGAAACTTTATGCTGTCCTATTGCTTTTGACTGGTTTTTTAATTATCTGCCTTCTCATCCTCAGAGCAAGAAAATCCTTTTAACTGTATTGCAAGGATGACTACTGGGTGGTTCATCAACTGTAACCTTCAGACCATGATAGTGCTTGAATCCAGACTAGTTTGCATGAATCATATTAAAAAATTGGATCAGGCATAGGCTAGTCAGCCTCTCAAGCCTGCCCTCCATTCTATAAGATCACACCTAGTCTAGTAAGTAAAGCTGCCAAAGTTCCAGAGAACTGCTGTCTGATTAGAGAGGTTGATAGTGGTTTAGTGTGAGCATCACCAAACCTGATCTGCCACAGGTCACAACCCTTTTCAAACCAGCTCCTCAAACATCAAACCCCGTGATATTTCAAAAGTCTACCTGCCTCATCTTTATAACCTGCCTCAGTGATCTAGCCTCCAGAAATCTCTGGGGTAGAGAATTCCAGACATTCAGTATATTCAGAGAAGAAATTTATTTGCATCTCAGTTTTAAATGAATAGACTCTTATTTTCTGTAACTAATTATGCCCTCTAGTTCAAGATTTCTCACCTTCTTGATCTACCACATAGAGACCAGAGTTACAATCAGTTTTAATTCCTTAATGGAAACAATCCTGGAAAGGCAAGACTCAAAAAATGTCTGCAAGAGGTGAATATCTGCTGAAAGGTAGTCAGTCTTGCTGTTATCCCTTCCTGCTTGAAGGCTTATCAATTTGTGATGCTTACAAACTGCACAATGGGAAGATGTTATTCTATGCGAGACATTAGGGGAAAGAATAGTGCTCCAATAGCCAGGGTTCTCAAGTGAAATGTTGCTAAGAATGAGCAGCCTCTGTAATTTGGTTCTTGTAGCTGTAGTTGCATAGACCGATGATCAGACCGATGATTGAAATAAAATTAATGAATAATACATTTATGAAGGTGAGCTTGTACTTATCTGGAAGTTTAGAATTGGCCTCCAGATCCCTTTTTGAATTTTATCAATTTAACTAACACCTACTTTTCAACCCATTCACTCATATCAATATTCCCCCAGATTAGCCAGCGTTAATTGGAAGATGTAATAGGTGGTGTGTAACTTTGAAGTGAGTCATTTACTTTGATTTTACGGGTCTTTGGTTTGCAGTTCCTCATTCCTCATTTATCCTCTCTGACATCATCTCGCCATTCCCGAGCTCCAATTAGGTAGATGTTGCTTCACAGTTTCCTCCATTGCTTGTGCCTGGGAAGTAATCAGAGATGCATATCGAATACATCAGTAAAGAAAAAAATGACTGAGAAATCAGAAATCTCAAAAGACAACTTTTTTTGATTAGATTATTTACAGTGTGGAAAAAGGGCCTTCGGCCCAACGTCCACACCGACCCTCCAAAGAGCAACCCACCCAGACACATTCCCCTACATTTAGCCCTTCACCTACCACTATGAGCAATTTAGCATGGCCAATTCACTTAACCTGCACATCTTTGGACTGTGGGAGCACCCGGAGGAAACCCGCGCAGACACGGAGACAATGTGCAAACTCCACACAGACAGTTGCCCAAGGCAGGCATTGAACCCAGGTCTCTGGCGCTGTGAGGCAACAGTGCTAACCACTGTGGCACTGTGCCACCCATGGTTTGCAGTTCCTCATTCATCATTCATCCTCTCTGACATCATCTCGCCATTCCCTATCTCCAATTAGGTAGATATTGCTTCACAGAAGGGAGTGGAAAATTAACATTTTTAGTTTAGTTCAGTTTAGAATTTTTAAAGAGCTAATTTTTGGATGTGAAGCCTTCTTTCTACCCTTAACAATTGAAGGCAACAGAGAGTTGGGGCACTTACTACATTAATAATCTCAATTGAAAACTAATGAATTAAACATTACAACTTAATGAGCAGATGGTGAAATCTGAATTCAATAAAAATCTGGAGTTACAGGTTTAATGATGATCAATGCCAATTGTCATGAAAAACCCATAGGTTCACTCCTTTAGGGAAAGAAATCTGCCATCCTTACCTGGTCTGACCGACATGTGACTCTAGAGAGCAATCTGGTTAACTTTTAACTGTGAGAAAGTGAGGACTGCAGGTGCTGGAGATCAGATTCAAGAGTGTGGTGCTGGAAAAGCACAGCAGGTCAGGCAGCATCTGAGGAGCATGAGAATAGACGGTTCAGACATAAGACCATTCCCGATGAAGGGTCTTTGCCCGAATAGTTGACTCTCCTTCTCCTTGGATGCTGCCTGACCCGCTGTGCTTTTCCAGCACCACACTCTCGACACTAACTCTTAACTGCCCAGAGTAATAAATAATGTATAAATGAAAGAGATGCCTGAGAGAAATGTTTCGCTCCTGACACATGTAGATGGGGGCTGAAAATGTGATGCTGGAAAAGCACAACAGGTCAGGCAGCATCCAAGGAGCAGGAGAATCGACGTTTCGGGCATGAGCCCTTCTTCAGCGCCTCATCTTCTGCCTAGGAACCCTCCAACCACAAGGGATGAACTCAGATTTCTCCAGTTTCCTCATTTCCCCTCCCCCCACCTTGGCTCAGTCAAATCCCTCGAACTCAGCACCGCCTCCCTAACCTGCAATCTTCTTCCTGACCTCTCCGCCCCGACCCCCACTCCGGTCTATCACCCTCACCTTGACCTCCTTCCACCTGTCGCATTTCCAACGCCCCTCCCCCAAGTCCCTACTCCGTACCTTTTATCTTAGCCTGCTGGACACTTTCCTGATATTTACCTGATATTTACCTGATATAAGTTTTTTAAAAAGACTGATATGTGAAGACAAAGACAGGTTTTTTTTCCATTTGTGAAAAAAAGTAGCTATTATGCATTTGGTGTTCCATTATATAAAGCTCAAGTTATTGTAAGATTAATTCTGATGCATTCTGAGGAATACCATGGAGAGTTTCCAGCATCTTAAAATGTCAGAAGATAAATTAGCTCACTGTAAAATAAAAATTTCCAGTTTAATGACAATTTTTTTTAATGTGGTGATGTTGCATCAAATATTTGTTGTATCAAACCATGTAGCCTGCACTGACTAATATCAGTGGCTCCTTTCTTCTGTATTTAATCAGTCTGCATAAATTTCAGTAGCAGTTATTGGAAAAATGAATTGATTTATTTTATGGTAACTTTATTGTATAATTGTTCACCTTGAGTGGGTTGTTGAGGATGCAATGCAGCAGTACTTTCAAACTGATTATTGTCATCTTTTAAGCTGACAAATTGAAAATGATAACAGAAGTCCTTTCATTTACTTGGGAATGTTCTCTCTCTATAATTGACGAGTTGATTTTGATGGTATGAAATCAACATTAAAATGATGTATGTCTTGTGCATAAAAATTATATCTTATTGCTTGAAATTGAGGATTATGATCTTTTTTTTAAATGATGGATTACAGTGACATGAAATATTCCTAATTTAAAGCTCACAAAACCAAAACTGCTGCAATGTGTAAAATTCCTTAGTCCATGTGATTTCTAAATAACCTGTTATATCTCAATAATAAAAAAACTATTGTGCTCTGCATGACCAGGCACATCTTTTATCTGATTGTGGTGATGGGTCTCAGTCAAGTCGGCTATAAAGTACTGTAAGACACATTAATATAAGACAAATGCATTTTTTATTACTTGTATTTGTGTGTGTATGTCTCTGGTCAGCTATTACAAGGGGGCATAGCTTTAAATTAAGAGGGGTAGGTATAGGACAGATGTTAGGGGTAGGTTCTTTACTCAGCGAGTCGTGAGTTCATGGAATGCCCTGCCAGTAGCAGTGGTGGACTCTCCCTCATTATGGGCATTTAAGCGGGCATTGGATAGGCATATGGAGGATAGTGGGCTAGTGTAGGTTAGGTGGGCTTGGATCGGCGCAACATCGAGGGCCGAAGGGCCTGTACTGCGCTGTATTCTTCTTTGTTCTATGTTCTATGTTCTATGGTCAAATCATGGTGTACATTAATGTCACTTTTTTCCATACTTGTGTGTATGATTGATACCTCAGTGAGTGCGCGTATACGTGCAAGTGTAAAGAAAAGCTTGTGTGTGTGTGTGTGCCTGTGAAATAGCTTGTGTATGTATATGTGTGAGTTACCTGGATGCTTTTATTATTCTCTTGTGGGATGTGGGCATCACCAGAAGGGCAGCATTCATGAGGCAAAAGTGAGGACTGCAGATGCTGGAAATCAGAGTCTAGATTAGAATGGTGCTGGAGAAGCACAGCAGGTCAGGCAGCATCCAAGGAGCAGGAAAATCAACATTTTGGGCAAGAGCCTTTCATCAGGAATGGAGGCAGGGATCCTCCAGATTGGAGAGATACATGGGAGGGGGGCTGGGGCTGGGGAGAAGGTGGAAAAGAGTACGGTTGAAGTGTTCCGAGGCGGAAGATGAGGCATTCTTCCTCCAGGCATCAGGTGGTGAGGGACTGGTGGTGGAGGAGGCCCAGGACCTGAATGTCCTCGGCAGATTGGGAGGGAGAGTTGAAATGTTGGGCCACGGGGTGGTGGGGTTGATTGGTGCGGGTGTCCCAGAGATGTTCCCTAAAACGCTGTGCAAGAAGGCATCCAGTCTCCCCAATGTAGAGGAGACCACATCGGGAGCAACGGATACAATAAATGACATTGGTGAATGTGCAGGTAAAACGTTAATGGATGTGGAAGGCTCCTTTGGGGCCTTGGATGGTGGTGAGCGAGGAGGTGGGGCGCAGGTTTTGCAATTCCTCGGTGGCTGGGGAAGGTGCTAGGATGGGAGGGTGGGTTGTTGGAAAACGTGGACCTGACAAAGTGGTTACGGAGGGAATGGTCTTTGCGGAAAGCAGAAAGGCTTGGGGAGGGAAATAGATCCATGGTGGTGGGGTCCGTTTAGAGGTGGCAGAAATATTAGCTGATGATGCGGTTTATGGAAAGGTTGGTAGGGTGGAAGGTGAGCACCAGGGGGGTTCAGTTCTTGTTACGGTTGGAGGGGTGGGGTTTGAGGGCAGAGGTGCGGGATGTGGATAAGATGTGTTGGAAGGCATCTTCAACCACGTGGGAAGGAAAATTGTGATCTTTAAAGAAGGAGGCCATCTGGTGTGTTCTGTGTTGGAACTGGTCCTCCTGGGAGCAGATATGACGGAGGCAGAGGAATTGGGAATATGGGATAGCATTTTTGCAGGAGGTAGGGTGGGAAGTGGTGTAATCCAGGTAGCTGTGGGAGTCGGTGGGTTTGTAAAAAATGTCCCTGTCAAGTCGGTCGTCATTAATGGAGATGGAGAGGTCCCAGGAAGGGGAGGGAGAATCAGGGATGGTCCAGGTGAATTTCAGGTCGGGGTAGAATGTGTTGGTGAAGTTGATGAACTGCTCAACCTCCTTGCGGGAGCACAAGGTGGCACTGATGCAGTCATCAATGTAGCAGAGGAAGAGGTGGGGAGTGGTGCCGGTGTAACTATGGAAGATGGACTGTTCTACGTAGCCAACAAAGAGACAGGCATAGCTGGTGCCCTTACGGTTGCCAATGGCTTCCCCATTGGTCAGGAGGAAGTGGGAGGATTTGAAGGAAAAATTGTTAAGGGTGAGGACAAATTCAGCCAAACGAATGAGAGTATCGGTGGTAGGGTACTGTTGGGGACGTCGGGAGAGGAAGAAGGGGTTGGAGGCCCTGGTCATGGCAGATGGAGGTGTAGAGGACATGCAGATCCTGGGCCTCCTCCACCACCAGTCCCTCACCACCTGATGCCTGGAGGAAGAAAGCCTCATTTTCCGCCTCGGAACACTTCATCCCCAGGGCATCAATGTGGACTTCACCAGTTTCCTCATTTCCACTCCCCCCACCTTACCCCAATTCCAACCTTCCAGCTCAGCACCATCCTCATGACCTGTCCTACCTGCCAATCTTCCTTTCCATCTATCCACTCCACCCTCCTCTCTGACCTACTAGCTGTATCCCCACCCCCATCCACCTATTGTACTCTTTGCTACCTTCTCCCCAGCCCCTCCCATTTATCTCTCCACTCCGGAGGCTCCCTGTCTCTATTCCTGATGAAGGCCTTTTGTCCGAAACGTCGGTTTTCCTGCTCCTCGGATGCTGCCTGACCTGCTGTGTTTTTCCAGCACCATTCTAATCTAGGGCAGTATTCATTGCCCATCTCTACAGAAGGTGGCAGTGTCACATTCTTGAACCATTGCAGTCATGTGTTTCCAGTATAGGTAAAGTTCCTTAAGTTTTGTTGGAGACATACTTGTCCAGGCAAGTGGAGACTATTCCATCTTACTTGTAGATGGTGGACAGGCTTAGGAAGTTAGGTGAATTCCAAGCCAATTCCAAGCCTATTACCTGCTCTTGCAGTCATTGTATGTACAGGGCTGGTCCAGTTCTGGCCAATGGTAACCCCAGAATGCTCATAGTCATGCCATCCAATATCAGGGAGAGATAATTACATTCTGTCAATTTGGAGTTGGTCATTGTCTGGCACTTGTGTGGTGCAATTTTTACTTGCCAGTTAACAGGTCAAACTTGAATGTTGGACAGGTCATGTTGCACATTGAAATAGACAGCTTCAGTATCTGAGGCAGAAGGAATTAACATTGCATAATCATCAATGAACATCCTCACTTCTGACATTATGATGGATAGGAGGTTGTTGTGAAGCAGCTGTAGATGGTTAGACTTGGAACTCCTGCAGAGATGTCCTGTGCTAACTGAATGACCTCCAACAACAGAACTATTTTCTTTGGTGCTAGATGAGACTGCAACCAGCAGAGAGGGTTCCTTAATGCCACAGCCAGGGAAATGCTGCCTTTATATCAAAGCCAACAATCATTCCATCCCTCTGAGTGCAAGTAAATACATTGAAGTTTATGTACATGTAATGTTTGTACACATGCACCTGTGAAACTGTTGTGAGAAATCTGGCCTGTAGATGGTGCTAAAAGTACCAATTTGCAGGTTTTGAAAGGAGGCATACAAACTCTGTTAACCAGCTCTATGTTAATTTTCTAAATTGGAAAGTCTTAATTTCTAGCTTTCGAGAGAGGAAAAGAATGAAGTTCTTAATAAAAAAAATGTTGGTAATTCCAATCAAGTCTGATTGATATATTCGCTTTAATTTCATTCATTGCATTTAATAAAGTCATGGCCCCATAGATTTTGTTATTAAATGTTAATATAAAGTTGCACAATATGCAAAGAGAATCCATGCATGACAAAGAGCTCTGTGTTACAGCATTCCTGCATATTGCATTACCCATAGCTAGGTATTCATCAAGTTATGGTAAAGTATTGCAATCTGATAGATTTTTATATTTTTTATAAGTAAGAATAATTTAGAGAATAATTGTAATATTTAAAGTTTTCTATGAGTTTAAATTGTATTAAAGATAACAGCATCTGTGAGAATGGTCATTGCATCTGTGTTTAACTGTGTTTTCTTAACGCGCATGTTCAGAAGGTTAATAGAATTTACTGGGTCATTGTCGCAGAACACAGCCAAAACGCTTATGAGACTCTACAGGGAAGGCTGTGGGCTTAACTGGCACATAATGAGTTGGCTCATAATGAATACCAGCCTTTGATTTTATTCTCTCCATTTGGAAACTGAACTCTGAACTCCTGCTTGATTGGTCACTTTGGCCTAGTCTTTCGTTCCCCTCCTGGGAGAGGTAACCTGGCAACATCACATGGAGCAGAAAGCGTGCTTAGACTCTGACAGCATTCAGTGAAGGAATGAGATGGTTTGTGCAACACACTGGCCAGCAAGAGAGAGGTAGCAGAAGTGGGTGACAAGCATATCTCACTAAAATGAGTTTGCTCGGTGGTGCAATCATCCTGTTTGTAACATCAGATGCCACGAAATTCAGGTGACAGGTCATTTCTTTTCAGGTCAGTGTTTACATTCAGTTTTATGTTTCGTTAAATTGAATTTCTCTTGCACACTCATTAGTGTGGATTAACCCATTTTGTTTATAAAGCTTCCTGATCTTTACTCTGCGAAAGGCAATTTTGCCATAGAGTTTTGTAATGAACCAGAGAGTATAGATCTGCAAATATCAATGAAGCTCAAAATTATGTGAAAATGTCACAACATTCTTTGATAGCATTTTCCTGTGTGCATGAATTTTGAAAATGTTTGATAATTTTATAAAAGAACTTTGTTACTTCTTAAAGTAACTACTGACATCTTTGTAAAAGCTATTGAAAAAGCTATTTTGGTCAGTTTCTCAGCAGGTAACAGAGTAAAATATGAATTTACATTTCATTGATGCAGCTGCCTCACACATGTCACAACAACAAGCAAATCTTTGAATTTTTCTATTCTGTTTCATTCAAGTTTGAAGTGGATCACATCCAACATTTTAAACTCATGAGACTGTTTAAAATGCAAATGGTTAGAAAATCCTTTGTAAAATGACCTTACAAGAAACTTTGATCCAATTATAAGTCCCAAAAAATCAACAGTCCATAATATTTTTTGTAAGCAAACAAAAACTTGATTATAATTCTTACAAGCCTTCCATTATTTCAGTGTTTAACTTTGACTAAAGAGCTGGAGAAGCGAAAATAGTGCAATCGTAAGGGGCCTGTGTATATATAAATACTATGAGATGTTGTGGAAAGTTTATGAATACACATAAAGACGTATTATTTTCCTTCAATGAGGGCATGGTAATCATGATAGAATATTTCCTCTGTGCACTAAGTGTAATAAAATTGTAAACCTGGTTCCTTTAAAGGCTTCTTTGATTTTGTTGCACAGAGGAAATCTATCCGTCATTTAATATAAACCTGAACTGGTCGATGACTTTCTAATCCATTTTTAGGAGGTTCTTATTATGGAAAACTTTTGGCAACATTTCCATTGCAATATTCTTTCCTATGTTTGTTGTTCTTAATTTACCTTTTGATTGTCATCACTAGTTGGCTGACTATGTTTGTTAGATATACGTGTAATACTTCCATATCAATTACTTAAGTTACTAATTAAGAATACCTTGTATGTCTCCTCGAAGAATGCGGTGAGCAGAAATTAAAAGAAGGAATGATACTGGCTGAGCACTAGTTGTATTGTGACCTAGATTCTTGCTAAGTTATGGCAAGAATAGAAATTGATGTTGTATAATGTGGTGCATAGAAAATGTCAAATGAAACTCCATGTGGTGACATTCATGTCCCAAAGTGAGTTTCTATCAACAAACCTACTTAAGATATAGACCATATCTCAGAACGAATTGCAATTTGTTCTCTTTACACTTTTAGATCTCTATTTATAATAACTTGCAGGTAAAAATATAAATTATGTTTTCTGTGGAGTTTCTTTGCTTTCCTGAAGGTGCAGGTTTTGGGAAGGTTGGCATGTGTGAGGCTGTTGATGGTGACAGGGAGCTTTTAGTGCAGCATGTGATTGCAGGGGTCAGAGGTGAGTTTCAATTACTGCCCAAAATGAGTATGAAGTTCTAGAGAGAGTCTGTTCATGTGATTGAAGTTGGCGCTGGATTGCTGAAACTTTCACAGTTTCATATTTCAGTTAGATTCAGCCAGCAAGATTGTGGGGTAATGAGGAATACCCCTGTTCTGTTAGCTGAGTTAGCTAGTCGATGAAGTTGTGGCAGGAGTGAGTTAAGGAAAGCTCAGAACAGGGTACAGGCTGCAGGATGTCTGTAGAGAAGATGCCATCAAATGTTTAAGGATCACCTATTGCAAATAATCAAAGTATGTCATTTGTGCATGGAAGTTGCAACTGAGTGTAGGACACTGATTTGGATATTTTAATAGCTGCTCACTGAAACAGGCAGGCATTCTGATTCACCATTCTTGTCTTCCTTTATGTTGTATCAAGAGGACAATAGCTGAGGCTAACTCCCAATTTCCCTTTGCTTTCTTTTAAATCAGAAGTCAGCAGTTGACAGTTGGAAATTATCTCGGCTGACTTGTATTGGATGACGTTTCCACTGGTTCCAAATGTCCTCCAATACTTCTCTCAATTGGTTATTCAAACATGAATCCAAGTATAAAATTGGCAAGCTCGTTCAGCAGGTGTGGCATCATGACAAAGCTCAATATTGTTCTCAGCTCAGACATGTGTTCCAACATGTATCACAATCATTCAGGTTGGTGTGGGAATCTTGGCAGTTCCTTTCCCTTTCCATGACAATAATGCACGCAGTGCCATCCTAGTCTAGGCTAACTCAGTGCAAATTATTAGCTGGATTTCTCCAGGCTTGTAGTGATAAATTGGGAAACAGGAGGCAGGGAAAAGGACAGTGGCAAGCATCAGGAAAGTGGCATGTTGCTATTCATGAAACACTGAACATCACAGCCACTGAATGAGGGGTTGGTTAGCTCAGTTGGCTGTTAAGTTGGTTTGCAATGCAAACTGATGTCAACAGCTCAATTCCTCGGTATTGGGAGAAGATACATGGAGAGGGCACTAGCTAAATTCTAGTAACCTCCCAGTGAGTTGCTGTAGTAGAGACACTCTTTCATAGCTGCTCCAGGTGGAGTACAGAGAGACTCCTCAGTGTCAGTGGCTATCCCTGTCATTACAACACAGCCAGTGAGCAGAATGCCCTGATAGCCTGCCTGCATGGTCCCAGCACTGTACACAAACAAACTTACCTTCTCTTTGAAAGCTCTTGACTTTCCTCTTGCAGTCCCAATAGTCATCATCCTTGTTTGTTTACTTCAGTTGCACACTGAGTGATCGGAAAAATATGAAATACGCATTTTAATTGTGTACAGTCTTGACATTCAAACAAGTTCTATTAACATAATTGTGAATCTTTTAGTCATAGAGTCACCCAGTATAGAAACAGGCCATTTGGTCCATCATGTCTATGCCAACAAACAAACACCAACTACACAAATCTCATTTACCTGCACTGGATCCCTTGCCTACTATGCCCTGGCATTTTAAGTGTTCATCTGGATGCTGCTCAGGTATTGTGAGAGTAACTGCCTCCACCATCCTCTTAGGCAGCGTATTTAATATTTCTACAATGCTCTGTGTGAAAATTATTTTCTCACATCTCGTCTAAACTTGTTAAACCAACTCCTTAAACTATGCCCTCTGGTATTAGACATGTGTGCCTTGGGAAAAAATTTCTCACAATCTATCCTGTTTATGCTTCTCATAATTTTGTATCCCAAACAGATCCCTCTTTCAGCCTCCTCGACTGCAGGTAAAACAAACCAAGCCTATCCAGTCTCTCCTCATAACTGAGACTTTTCATCCCAACCAATATCCTGGTGCGGAGAAAGTGAGGTCTGCAGATGCTGGAGATCAGAGCTGAAAATGTGTTGCTGGAAAAGCGCAGCAGGTCAGGCAGCATCCAGGGAACAGGAGAATCGACGTTTCGGGCATAAGCCCTTCTTCTGGATTCCTGAAGAAGGGCTAATGCCCGAAACGTCGATTCTCCTGTTCCCTGGATGCTGCCTGACCTGCTGCGCTTTTCCAGCAACACATTTTCAGCAATATCCTGGTGAATCTCCTCAGCCCCGTCTCCAGTGCAATTGCATCCTTCTTATAGTGCAGTGACCAGAACTGCGTCCAGTATTCCATTTAAGGCCAAACCAATGTTTTATAAAGTTAGAGCAAGACTTCTTTGTTCCTGTATTCTGCACCCTGGCTAATGAAGGCAAGCATCCTGTATGCCACCTTCACCACCCTGCCTACCTGTGCTGACTCCTTTAGGGATCTATGGATTTGTACACGAAGGTCCCTTTGTTCCTCTGTACTCCCAAGGGATCTCCTATTCATTATGTATACCCTGCCCTTACTAGAACTCCCAAAACTTATCAGGATTCAGTTCCATCTGTCATTGTTCTGCCCAATTTACCAGCCAATCAATGTCAGTCTATGTCCTGAGACCATTTTCGTCACTATTAACAACGCTACCATCTTTAATGTCATCAGCAAACTTACTAATTACTATATACGTGCAACATTCACATCCAAGTTGTTAATGTACATAAACAGCAAGGTTCCCAACATCTATCCCTGTGGTACACAGCTGGTCATAGACTTTCAATTACAAAAACAACCCTCCATCACCCTTTGCCTCCTATTTACAAGCCAATTTTGGATCCAGTTTGCCAACTTGCCTTGGATCCCATGCGTTCTTTCCTTTTGGGCCAGTCTTCCATGTGGGACCTTGTCAAAGGCCTCATTGTAGTCCATGTAAACTACAACAGCTGTACAACCTTCAACAATATATTTAGTCATCTTTTCAAAAAACTTAATCAGTCAAACAGGATCTCCCTCTAGCAAATCTGTGCTGACTATCCCGGATCAGTCCCTGCCTTTCCAAGTGTTGATTAATCTGTCCCTCAGATGTTTTTCTAATAATTTCTCTACCACTAATGTCAAACCAATGCCTGGCCTATCCCTGCTGTCCTTTTTGAACAAAAGAACCACATTAGCTATCATCCAGTCATTTGGCACATCACCTGTGGCCTGCAAAGTATTAAATATTTCCACCAGGGACCCAGCAATCTCCTCCTTTGCCTCCAGTAGGACCTTGGGATACACCAATCATAATTTTGTAGACCTTCATCAGATTGATCCTCAGCCTCTGATTTTTCAGTGAAAACAATCCAAGTTGACCCAACCTCTTATGGCAGCACAGTGGACCAGTGGCTAGCACTGCTGCCTCACAGCGCCGGGCTCGATTCCCGCCTTGGGTGACTGTCTGTGTGGAGTTTGCACATTCTTCCTGCGTCTGTTTGGGTTTCCTCTGGGTGCTCCGGTTTCCTCCCACAATCCAAAGATGTGTAGGTTAGGCGAAAAGGCCATGCTAAATTGCCCATAGTCAGGGGTATTTAGGGTAGGGGAATGGGTCTGGGTGGGTTACTCTTCGGCGGGTCGGTGTGGACTTGTTGCACTGAAGGGCTTGTTTCCATGCTGTAGGGAATCTAATCTAATCTAATCTCTCCTTTATAACTAAACCCCTCCAGGCCAGGCAACATCCTTTGGTCAACCTTCTCTGCACCCTGTCCAAAGCATCCATATCCTTCTGATGAAATGGTGACCAGAACTGCACACAATATTCCAAATGTGGCCTGACTAAAATTTTAGACAGCTGTGGCATAAATTGCCAACATTTATATTTGCTGCCCCAGTCAATGAAGGCAAATGTGCTGTCTGCCTTCTTGACTGCCTTATCTGCCAACATTGTCAATTTCCTAGAACCTCACCACCCCAACTGAATTCCTTGGCTAAAATGTCTTACTCCTTTGTGAGCACATTTGAGAAGTATTCATTTAAGACCTCAACTACATCATCTTGATTTACACAGTTTGCCCGTTTAGTCTCTAATAGGTTCCAGCAAAGTAATCAACCCCTTTTTATTTCTAAGCTCTGCCCAGATCATCTCATTTGAAGACCCATCTAGGACATCCTCCCTCATGTCTGCTGTGATAGTCTCCTTTATCAATAAAGCATTGACCCTACCTCTCGTAGATCCTCCCCCTCACCCCCCATTATACCTTGAAACCTCTATTCCATGGAATGTTGAGCTGCCAGTCCTGTCCTTTCTTCAACCATGTCTCAGTGTTTGCAACAATCTCATATTCCCAAGTTCATCCATCTTGTTACTGCCTTGTCTTTTCTTAATTTACAGGAAATCCCACACAAAACATTAAATAGGATAGTGTCCTCTGTGTCCAGGTATAACAAGTATGGCCACATCATTTTTTTTTGCTTTAAAGTAAATCCTTTGACATCCAAACTAAGTTAAGTAGCTCCACCCCTGTTCTTTGTGAGAGCTCAGAGTTATAGAGTCCTACAGCATGGAATCCAGAGTGTGGTGCTGGAAAAGGCAGCACCAGTGGATTTCACCAGTTTTCCTCATTTCCCCTCCCCCCACCTTATCCCTGTTCCAACATTCCAACTCGGCACGTCCCTCATGACATGTCCTACCTGTCCATCTTCCTTCCCACTTATCTGCTCCACCCTCCCCTCTGACCAATCACCATTACCCCCACCTCCATCTACCTATCATACTCTCAGATACTTCCGCCCCCCAGCCCCACCCTCCACCCATTTATCTCACCACACCTTTGGCTCACAGCCTCATTCCTGATGAAGGGTTTGTTCCCAAAATGTCGATTTGCCTGCTCCTCAGATGCTGCCTGACCTGCTGTGCTTTTCCAGCACCACAGTCTTGACTCTAATCTCCAGCATCTGCAGTCCTCACTTTCTCCTACAGGATGGAGATAGGCTCTTTAGCCCAAACTGGTCAATGCTGACCAAAATGTCCATTCACACTAACCCCATTTCCTTGCACTTGCACAGATCCTTCTAAACCTTCCTATCTATGTATTTGTCCAAATGCCTTTTAAATGTTGATAATGTATCTGCCTCAACAACTTTCGCTGACAGCTCATTCCATACACATACTGCCCTCTGTGTAAAAAGGTTGCCTCTCAGGTTCCCTTTTATTTTTTCCCCTCTGACCTTAAACTGATTCCCTCCCATCCTCAATTCCCCAACACTAGGAAAAACATTGAATGCATTCACCATATCCATGTGTCTCGTGATCTTGTACACTTCTATTAGACCCCTCCTCAGTCTTTTATGGTCTAAAGACAAAATGTCCTAGTTTGTTCAACCTCTGCCTATAACTCAGACCGTTGAGTCCTGGCAACATCCTTGTAAACTTCTTCTGCACACTTTCCAGTTTAATAACATCCTTCCTATAGCCAAGTGACCAAAACTAAACACAGCACTCCACGTGCAGCCTCACCAACATCCTGTACAACTGCAACATAACTTCCCAACTTCTATCCCCAGTGCCCTGACTGATGAGGACCAGTGTACCAAAAGGCACCTTCACTAACCTCTACCTGTGACTCCACTTTCAGAGAACAGTGCACCTGCATTCCAAGATCCCTCTGTTCCCCTATACTCCTTAAGGCACTACCTGCTGCAATTTCTGATCTCTTTCCTCACTGTCCATGATATTGCCTATTTTAGTGCCATCTGCAGACTTGCTAATCACGTCTTCAACAGTCTCATCCAAATCATTGATCTAAAGAGCAAACAGCAATGGGCCTTGTACCAACCCCTGAGGCACTCCATCCTAGTCACAGGCCTCCAGTTCGACAAGCATCCTTCCACTATTACCCTCTGCTTCCTACCATCAAGACAATTGTGCATCCAGTCTGCCCTGAATTCCATACAATCTGATCTTCCAGAGCAGCCTACTCTATGGTACCTTATCAAAGGCCTTAATGAAATCCATATAGAATATGTCTACTGCCCTACCCTCGTCAACCTTTCTGGTCACTTCATTAAAGAATTCTAACAAATTCATGAAGTATGATCTCCCGTGCACAAAGCCATGCTGACTCAAACTCTAACTTTCCAAATGCATGTATATCTTATCCCTCAGAATCTTCTCAAGTAACTTACCTATCACAGATGTTAGGCTTGCTGCTTTATAGTTCCCAGGCTTTTCTTTGCAGTCCTTCTTGAATAAGGGCACAACATTTGCTACCCACCAGACTTCTGCCACCTCACCTGTCTCTAACAATAATGCAAAAATATCAGCCAAGGACCCTGCAATTTCTTCTCTAGTCTCTTGCAGTTTCTTGGATATATCTGTTTAGGACCAGGAGATTTATCCACCTTCATACATTCTAATACATCGGACACCTCCTCTATTATGATACGGACTGTCCAGAAGATATCACCACTAACTTCCCCAAGTTCCCAAGTCTTTATGTCTTTCTCCACGGTAAACACAGAGGAGAAATATTCTTGAAAAACTTGCCCATCTCTTGCGGTTCTACACATACATGTCCAATTTGGTCCTTGAGGGATACTGTTCTCTCTCTAGTTATCAATTTTCCTTTAATATACTTAAATAACCCCTTTGGATTCACCCAAATCTTCTCAGCCAAGGCTTTCTCATGGCCCCATTTTTCCCTCTTGATTTTCTCCTTCAGTAACCTCCTGTATCCCCTATATATCTCCAGGGATTCCCTTGTTCTCAGCTGCCTGTACCTGAGCCCTGCCTCCTTTTTTCTAGTTAAAGCCGAAATATCTCTTGTCATCCATGGTTCCCTATTCCTGTCAACCTTGCCTTTCACCCTCACAGGAACATGTGGACTTGAACTGTAACTATCTCACTTTTAAAGGCCTCCCATTTGTCGGAGGTCCCTTTGTCTGCAAACAAAACCACACTAATCAGCCCCACAAGCTCTTGTCTAATTCCATCAAAATTCACCTTGTCCCAATTTAGAACCTGAACCTGTGGACCAGTTTTGTCCCTCTCCATAACTATTTTTAAATTACTAGAACTATGGTCACTGGTCCCAAAGTGCTCCCCCACTTTCGCCTATTCTGCCCTATTTTCCAAGAGTCAGTCGAACTTTGCCCTTTCCCAAGTAGGACCCTCTATGTACTGCTTGAGGAAACTTTCCTGAACGCACTTAACAAATTCCACCCCATTTGAGACCTTGACGTTCTGGCAGTTCCAGTCTATATTAGGAAAATTAAAATCCCTTCCTATGAGAACCGTACCGCTCCTGCAAGTCTTCCCAGTCTCCCTGCATATGTGCTCCTCTAATTCATGTTAACTATTTGGGGGCCTATAGTACAACCCAAATAAGGTCACCATCCCCTTCTTATTTCTTAGCTCCACTCACAAAGCCTCACTGGATGATCGTTCAATTATTTAATCTCTGACTACTGTTGTGATAGTTGCCTTAATCAAAAATACAATTCCCCCTCCCCTCTCTCCACCACCTCTGTCCCACCTAAAGCACCTGTACCCTGTTACATTAAACTGCCAGAGTCAAGATTAGTGTGGTGCTAGAAAAGCACAACAGGTCAGGCAGCATCCGAGGGGCAGGAAAAAGCGATGTTTCGGGCAAAAGCCCTTCATCAGGAAAGCTGCTCCTCAGATGCTGCCTGACCTGCTGTGCTTTTCTAGCACCATTCTAATCTTGACTCTGATCTCCAGCATCTGCAGTACCCAATTCTGTCTACATTAAACTGCCAGTCCTGTCCCACCCTTAGTCATGTTTCTGTAATGGCTATAATATCCCAGTCCCACATAACTATCCATTCTCTGTTAGCACTCTTGCATTGAAATACATGCAATTTAATCCAACAGGCATTCCTTGCTCCCTGTTGTGTTCCAGCCTGACCTGTCTCTTGACTTTACTATTTCTAATTATTGTATCTCCTTCCAGCCTCACACTTGCCTCCCTGTTGTTGAGGATCACATCCTCCTGCCAAACTCTCCCTTGTAGCACTAGCAAACTTGGCTGCCAAGATATTGGTCCCCCTCCGGTTCAGACACAACCGTCCCTCTTAAAGAGGTCACCTCTGTCCCAGAAAAGACTCCTTCACATGTTTGTTCCAAACCTCCTTCATTCCTCCTTGAAAGTTTCCCACTGTTCTGATGCTGATTTACCTACAAGTACCTGTTTCCAGGCCTGTTTTGCCAGATCACATCTTGCTGGATGAAACTCGCTTTTAACTCTTGAAAAGGAAAGATTCAAACAGGTTTGTTACGCAGACAGCTGTCTTTTCTGCCAGCATGTTCACAGTCTGAGAGAACACCCAGTGAATTATCATTTAGTTTGCAGTACATTTGAAATCTGACCTTTGAAGTTTCCTTGGCACCTTGTCAGATGTGATAATCCAAGCATCTCTCACCAAGCAGCCACTGAATTTACATCTGCAGTCATTTTGGCTGTGTCAAACCTCTTTTAAAAAGCACATGTTGTATAGTCTGAAATTATGATTCATGGTCATGATACTCCACCAAATTAAACCCTCCCCAACAGCACCAGAAAATATCCCTCTTGATCAATACATTAGTCCCATCCTTGTTGATGTGGAGCTCACTCAGTTTAGACAGTTTCCACCTACCCCAGAAATGGAACTTAATGAACCAAGAAGCTAAAGCTCTTCCTCTCTTGAATCATTTCTTCAGCCAATGATTCATCATTCACTATTGTTCTGTTTCTGAACTCAGTGGGGCTTGGAACTAGGAATCAATTGGAGATTACTACCTTTGAGGCCTGATTTTAAAGTCTATCCTGGCTCCCTAAAATCTGTGGCAGAACCCTGACCCTCTTTTGATCTGTGATATTCATATGCATTCCTGCTGTGAGAATCCCTACACTCCAAGGATTGCAATGGGTCATCACCATCTTCTCAATGAGAGTTAGGGATTCAAAATAAATCCTTGCCTTGCCGGTGATACACACCTCACATGAACAAATAAAAAGCAAGTTTAAAGTTCTCAGTTAAATTTCAAGTTTTAAAATTAAAACAGTTCCGTCGATCTCTGGCTCCATTTAACTGGCAATTCTTCATACTTGAAACAAAGCAATGATTGTGGCTGCCTCTTTGCCATTGAACTACATCATAACCAAGTTTAACCGTGTCCGCATGTCACATGTTCATTATCACATTCACTGAATAATCATCAGCAATGGGAACTCTGGTTGATTTTTTAGCTGCCGAAGCCAAGGGCATTTTGAGGGAAATAATGCACAGAATCTGAATCAACTTAACTGAGATGTGCTATTGAACCTTTCCACTGATTGTTGCTCATCGCTTTATCCATTAAGAAATAAGGAGGGATTTACAAACCTTTTAATAAAAACGTCTTTTGATATTTTACATGATCATTGAGTTAAAATTTGGCAAATCGCAGTGTCTTTTAAAACACACTGAAAGTATGACATATCCAGTTACCAAAAATTGATAGAAAACGTTGATTTGAAAATTGCATGTTCAATTTTTGCCTATACCTTATTCATTCTGTTCTCAATCTCCAGATAACGATTGTAAAATTAAGGAGTCTGGCATGTTGCAGCGATCACCAATTATTTAAAGAATATATTTGCTATATTATGATGGTTAATGAATTAATTTAGCTGAGACCATTTGGCTGTGAAGACTGTTCACTTACCTTGAGAGTATTCCAAGCAGACAGTTATTGAAGTTTTGGAATTCCCTTGGAAGTGGAATTGTTGCTGTGGTAAACTTACCTTCCCGCAGTTCACAGTGACATCCTTTGAGAACACACAGTTGATTAATGAAATGATAATCATATCAATAAACAAACTGACTGCAGATGTGACTGATCGAGCTACACCATGATCTTAATCAGACATGCACATCTTTGAAAGATCATTGGGTCAGAATAGAAAGAAAGCAAAAACATTAAGGTTAAATCAAATCCCTCAGTATTAATGTGATGAAAATTGAGCTGGGATTTGTAGCGTCTGATAATAATTCAAACTCATTCCGAAAGTGTGACGATATTGTTGAGCTACCAGCCTGAGACAAGGCTCCAATGATTGATTTCAGGTTTCTAAATGGATCAGTCTGGTCACTGGACATTTCCCTTGGGTGTTGCTATATGGAATTTTTAAGGTCCATTTGACAAACATCAACAAAATAAGCAGATAGTCCTGATTTCTTTTGTACCAACAGTGAAGTTCATAGCTTGTAAATTGTAGAATGCTGGATCTGTGATTTACCGACCTTCACACCAAGAACAGACTCTGAACTGCAGGAACTACTTTGAATATGAGCTCATTCACTTATCTGTTGTGCTGTTGATTCAAAGCTACATTCGTTCAAGCCAGATTTTGTTTTAACATCAGGAAATATAAGTAAAATTTATTCTCAACTACCTGGATAACAATTTTTTTCAATTTCAATTGAAAGGCGGTAACAAAATGAACACAAATATGCCAAAAGATATAACAGAAGAAAAATTAAGATTACAAAGTTAGCATTTATAAGTAAATTATTCGGGAAGATTGAAGTGGGCTGTCCTAATAGATTCAAGGGGTGATTAGAAGAGAAAAGATATTGAGCGATATGATGCGAAGTATCAGATATCTAAGTAAAATGTGAATTTGTGGGGTCTTATAAATTTGTTTTCTTCATATATTTCCATAACCCTGACAGATAATTATTTTATGTGGTATCAAGATAATTAACAATAGACCTTTCATGAGATATTTAATAGTTTTAAATTTGCCATGATAGTTGAATTATTGGTGCTGACAGAAAGAATTTTTTTGGGAATTACCAGCCGCATTTTCTCAAGTTACACCACCCATGAGCACAGCCACCAGGAGAAAAGCCAAAATCATGAAATAATGAAAGTACTCACATTTTTCATAACTTGATGTAATATCGGGTTTTCTTTTTCTTTATTGCAGTCTTTCAAACTGGTGTATCTCTTTTGCTCAGATTTATTTCCCTGTTCTGAAGTTAACATAAATGTAAATGAACAATGGTTTTTTCATTTGAATTTTGAAGTTATTTTACCTCAACCTTTGTTATTTGGAAACATTTGTTCAAAACCTCTTCAGCCTCAGTCATGAATGTGACAGGAATGGTAGCATAGAGGTAGTTTTACCAATCTAGTTATCTGGAGGCCCAGATTAAAACTCCAAAGTCATAAATTCAAAACCTCTGGCAGTTAGGGAATTTCAGTTCAATTAATGAACATATCTGCAATGAAAAGCTAGTGCCAGTAATAATAATCATGAACTAACTGTTTGTCATAAACCTGTCTAATTTACTGTTGTTCGACAAGGGAAAAAAAACTGCCGTCTTTACCTGATCTGACCTATATATGACTCCATAAATGTGGCTGACTCCTAACCACCTTGTGAAATGCTCATGCTCACTGAAACATAACTTAAAAGCAGATTCCATCATCATTGTAAATGTTTTGAGTTAAATACAATGCTTCTTTAGAACTACAGGAGAGTGGAAACGTGATAGGTCACGTCATCAAAAGTGGCTGGGGAAGAAAGGATAAAAAGCAAAAGCCTGCGACTGATTAAAGAGCTGGTGTGACTAAATCACTGAGATGTCAGTGAGCAGAAGGTAAAGGGTGGAGTAAACTATGTGAACCACAAGGGATTCTACTTTCTAAAAGTCCAACTTGTTTGTGACTACTAGTGAAGAATCATGCAAGTCTATTCTTCTCTTGAAGCTCTTATGATTATTATTTATGGATATTACAGCATCCAGAGCTTCTGGAGGCCCTTCCCCAAATTAATGGCAGGGTCCTGCATGAAAATGTTTATCCCATCCAGAACTGGTTGACATCAATGAGGGATTTCCCTTGTGTAGCCGAGAAGTATTACAATGCAGCCCACATCTCCACCAGAATCAGCAGTGAACAGACTATGGTATGTTGAAAATGCATATCCACTGCCTTGAAAGGTTCAAGGAGGCTTTGCAGTACACACCAGCCTGATTCATGAATTGTTATAAGTTGTGCACTGCATAATATGGCCATGCATGTTCCTGAGTGCCCTTTGTGCAGCAAAATTGGCATCCGTTCAAAACCTTCAACATACCCTGCTTCATCACAAATGCACTACAGTAATTCACAAAGATTCTTCCAACAGCACCTTTCAAACTGATGACCTGTACCCCCTAGGACAAGGGCAGCAGATGCACGGGAACTCTGCCAGCTGCAGGTTTTTCTCCAAGCCACATGCTAAACTGACTTCAAACTATGTCACCATTTCTTCACTGTTGCTGAGTTAAAATCCTGGAACTCCCTTCCTTACAGCATTGTAGGGTACCTCAAGCCCTAGGACTTCAGTGTTTTAAGAAAGAAGCTCACCATTGCCATCTCCATGGCAATTAGGGACAAGCAATAAATGATGGCTGAGCCAGCAAGACCCACACATCATAGACTGAGTTTTTAGAAAATAATGTGTTCTTACTTTGCTGGTTGCCAGTGTAGCCTTGCTATCAACTATAGCTTGGCCTGCCTGTCTCTCAGCAATCTGAAGGGCTTCTTCCCAGTAGGAATGAGGATCTTGACATTGGTACACCATGGCTCATCTTTGACCTTTCCTTCTGATTGTACGTGTGCTTGTCCTGCAGGAGAAAATGGCAATTTTGTGACTTGATAAATGCCACTTGATCTCCTTTTTCTCATCCATTCTCTTCACCAATACTTGCCCAACGATGTGTTAGTTCCTATCCAATCGACCTCTCATGTTGAACTTGCTTTGACTAAACACTTTAGTCTCAGGTGATTTCTAGTCTTAAGGCTGATAATGCATTCACTTGCTTAATCCAGGTGTATAAAAAACGTAAATAGCCTAATGCTCCCAGTAGGGGCAATCCCATGCTCCTGTGCTATTTACCGAGGCTTATCAACCCTTTTCTAGCACTGCACTCATGACCTTGATCTTAGGTGCATTACATTGAACATAGAACATAGAACTTTACAGGGCAGTACAGGCACTTCAGCCCTCGATGTTGTGCTGACCTGTGAAGTGAATCTGAAGCGCATCTAACCTACACTATTCCATTCTCGTTCATATGCTTTTCCAATGACCAGTTAAATGCTCTTAAAGTCAACTACTGTTGCAGGCAGTGCAATCCATGCCTGTACTACCCTGACATCTGTCCTATATCTATCACCCCTCAATTTAAAGGTGAGTATGCCCGTGCTAGCTATTGCTATTCCAAGGGAAAAGGCTCTCAATATCCAAGCTATCTGACCCTCTGAATACATTTATATGTCTCAATTAAGTCACCTCTCAACCTTCTTCTCTCTAACAAAATCAGCCACCAGTCCCTCAGCCTTTCCTCCACACCAGGCAACATCCTAGTAAATCTCCTTTGAACCTTTTCCAAAGCTTCCACATCCTTCCTGTAATGCGATGGCCTGAACTGTATACAATATTTCAAATGTGGCCGCACCAGAGTTCTGTGCAGCTGCAGCATGACCTTATAGTTCTGAAACTCAATCCTTCTATCAATAAAAGCTAACACATCATATGCCTTCTTAACAGCCCTATCAAATTATGTGGCAACTTTCAAGGATCTATGTACCTGGACATCGCGATCTCTCTGCTCATCTACACTACCAAGAATCTTACCATTAGCCCAGTGGTCTGCTTTCTTGTTAGTCCTTCCAAAGTGAATCACCTCATGTTTTTCAGTATTAAACTCCATTGGCCACCTCTCAGCCCAACTCTGCAGCATATCTATGTCGCTCTGTAACCGACAACATCCTTCAGAGCTATCCACAACTGTACTGACCTTAGTGTCGTCTGCAAATTTACTAACGCTTCCTTCTATGCCCTCATCCAGATCATTTATAAAAATGACAGTGGACCCAAAACAGACCCTTATGGTACACTGCTAGTAACTGAACTCCAGGACAAATATTTTTCATCAACCACCACCCTCTGTCTTCGTTCAGCTAGCCAATTTCTGATCCAAACTGCTAAATCACCCTCAATCCCATTCCTCCATATTTTGTGCAATACCCTACCATAGGGAACCTTATCAAACATCTTACTGAAATCCATATACACCATATCAATCGCTTTACCCTCATCCACTGTTTAGTTACCATCTCAAAGAACTCAAAGGTTTGTGAGGCATGACCTCCCCTTCATGAAACTGTGTTGACTATCCCTAATCAACTTATTCCTTTCTAGATGATTATAAATCCTATCTCTTATAACCCTTTCCAACACCTTTCCCATAACTGAAGTAAGAATCACTGGTCTATAATTCCAAGGGTTGTCTCTCCTTCCCTACTTGAACAAGGGGACGACATTTGCTATCCTCAAGTCTTCTGGTACTATTCCTGTAGACAATGACAACATAAAGATCAAAGCCAAGGGCTCGGCAATCTCCTTCTTGGCTTCCCAGAGAATCCTAGGATAAATCCCATCTGGCACAGAGGACTTAGCAATTCTGGAAAGTGTAAACCTCCTCCTTGTAAACCTCAATTCCATCTAGTCTGGTAGCCTGTATCTCAGTACTCTCCTTGATCACTTTGTCTTTTTCTAGTGCGAATACTGACGAAAAGTATCCATTTAGCACTTCCTCTATCTCCTCGGACTCCATGCACAACTTCCCACTACTATCCTTGATTGGCCCTAATCTTACTCTAGTCATTCTTTTATTCCTGCTTTACCTGGAGAAAGCCTTAGGGTTTTCCTTGATCCTATCCACCAATGACTTCTCTTGTCCCCTCCTGGCTCTTCTTAGCTGTCTCTTTAGGTCTTTCCTGGCTAACTTGTAACTCTCAAGTGCCCTAACTGAGCCATCACATCTCAACTTAAAATAAGTCGTCTTGTTCCTCTTGACAAGAGATTCATCCATGGCTCCTTCGCTCAACAACTTCCTCCCTGCTTTACTGGTGCATACTTATCAAGGATCCGCATTAGCTGTTCCTTGAATCAGCTCAACACTTCAATTGTCCCCACCTCCTGCAGTTTCCTTCCCCATCCTATGCATCCTAAATCTTGCCTAATTGCATCATAATTGCCTTTCCCCCAGTGGTATATGCTTACCTCTTACCACACGAAAGTAAACATTAACGAATTGTGGTCACTATCACCAAAATGTTCACCTACCTCCAAATCTAACACCTGGCTGGGTTCCTAGCCCAATACAAAATCTAATGTGGTCTCACCCTTTGTTGGCCTGTCTACATACTATGTCAGGAAACCCTCCTGCACACATTGTACAAAAACTGACCCATCTATTACTTGAACTATATTATTTCCAGTCGATATGTGGAGAGTTAAAGCCCCCCATAACAACTACCCTGTCACACTTGCTCCTATTGAGGATCATCCTTGCTATTCTATCCTCTACATCTCTGGAACTATTTGGAGGCCTATAGAAAACTCCCAACAGGGTAATCTCTCCTTTCCTGTTTCTGATCTCAGCCAATACTACCTCAGTGGATGAGTCCTCAAATGTTTTTTCTGCAACCGTACTACTGTCCTTGACTAACAATGCTGCACCACCCCCTCTTTTACCATTTTCTCTGTTTGTACTGAAACATGTAAATCCCAGAATCTGCAATAACTATTCCTGTCCCTGCTCAATGCAAGATTATTGCTAATCTCCTCTCCAATCTCTGTCCAGACTGTTTCCACCAGGTGGGAGGCTCATTGCTGAAGAAGAGCACCTCCCACCATTTCACTGACAGCCAGGAGGAGAATCTGCAGGACCATGGAACTGGTCTATGTGTTTATGCTGGCAATTGCAATAATACCTGTAAAGGCCTTGGATGTGACTTGAGATGGGGTGGAGTGCTAGGTTGCAAAGACAATAGATTTTAATGAAGAGGGAGTTTGGTGGGATAAATGCTTGAACAGGGTCTGAGTTTATGGAGGGTTATGAAGAATTGTGGAACAAATTGACAAAACTATAGAATGACTGGAGGTCAATATGGAACCTTGATATAGAGCCTCCCAACTTGACGAACCAGTCCCTTTATATCTTGCCTGGATACATTGAAATGTCTTCTGGTGACAGGATCCTCTAATGGAAACCTATCCCATCATATAAGTGCATGTTTCATATGCCGACCACTGGCCCTTTAAATTTTCACATGAATTTCATGGATGCTGGTTCCCGCATGACGCAGAAGTGGCACCTACTTACAGTTCCTGCATTGTAAACAACTGTTTACATGTGGCTCATAGATTCAGTGTATGCATTAATTGTGAAAGAAATAAAAATAATACATTAAAAATGACTGCAAATAATTTCTACAAGAGAAGAAAAATGAAATATGGCTCATTCTGTAAATTAGCACTTCGAAAGAATACAACTCTTTATCATTACCATGGTTGCCAGGACCACTATGGCATAATGATGTGTCCCTTCTTCTTCAGGAGGCTTGGATTCCAGTCCTGCCTGCTCCAGGGCTGGGGAATAATGTTTGTAACTGGGTTGATTTGGAAAAAACATCAAATGCTCTTGTGGTGCAGTGGCAGTGTCCCTGGACTAAGGCCTGGATTCAAGTCCTACCTGCTCTTGAGGTGTGAAATAACATCCCTAAACAGGTTGATTATAAAATATCTTTGTTAGTTCTGTTGGTCTAATAAAAAAGAAACTCATTAGTCCTGTTAATCTAAAATTAACTGTTTTCAGTTCAGATGTGTAATATTTCTGATTTTCTATTTTATCTTAATTTATTTATTTTTATAATGGTTGAATTTAACAGGATCTTCATTTATGTAACAGTCATGAACTTGCATGCACAGCACTGTAGATGTAATTTGCTTACTAACAGATACAGATTCTTTTGCAGAACAGGAGCAAGTAAAATGTACATATTCGTAATAGCCATTCGGCTAAACTGCTGTGTCACAAATGGAAATTGCAAAGAGTTTAGCAATCTAGCTGTGATGCTTGATAATGGTTTGTCCATAATGGCGCCACCATAATGAGAACAAAAATTCCAATTTAACCACAAGGCCATTTAATTCCATATTAAGCTTTCAGATTGTTTTGAATTTCTGTTTGACATGACGCCACTCAAAGGTTAATGTATTTTACAGACAATGAATTTAATTTCTTCTCACAGTAGCCAATTTGCCCATGCTATTTTACAAAATAACATATTAGCTAGACAGCATCAACCTGATTAAGTTTTGCTCACAGGCAATAAAAGCAGAGGTGAGTCCTTACCTCTTTGCCATTCCAAGGAGGTTACAGCTCCCCTTTATTTGTTATGCTTTGCAGTCAGGGTTTGAGCCAAAGGAGATCCTTTTAAGTGCGTCAAAATGTCACATTTATCGGAGCCAATGTTGTATCCAGCAAAGTGTGTTTTTCTCAGCTCCACTATAGGTTCTGACCTCAGTGTACTGCTGCTAATGCAAAATTGAAGTCTCTTTGCCAAGAAGGTGTTTGCGGCATCAGCAGCCAACTGCAGCCCAGCCATCTCGTCTAACTAAGGCGTAAGGCCTAATCTCATGCCAGGCTAAGTGTTACCTGCTTATGCAAGGAACACAGCATGATGTTTAGCAGACCAGCAGGAATTAAGTGGTCGGCAAAAATATGGAAATGTTATTGGAAATCTGCAAAATCCTGCACAGGTATTCAACCCAAAGACATGCTTTTGTTGGAATTGCATTTCACCTTTTAGATGAGGTTCCCGCATGTTCTGGTTGAAACTAGATCAACTGTTATCCAATTGCAGGCAAAATAAATGCATTAAAGTATATTTGGCATAAATAGTCACCTGTGTATTGTGCCTAGCTATACATCACATTTATTAATATTATATTTATGCATTACACTTAAAAATGACACTAATTAAAATATTCCTAAATTTAGTTACGTATTTGATTATCTCTATAAATATTTAGGAAAATACTATTCAGATATTTAAATTGATTTTATTTATATTCTGGTTAGGGAATGAAATTAACTAAATGAAAAAAAAGTTTAATTCTGTGCTTTTAATACAACAAAGCTGTTGGGATAATACTGTGTTAACAATCCAAATATTTTTATTTCTGTACTGATTCATGTGATCTGGGAATTACTTGATTTCATTGCCCAATCCTAGTTTTCTTTGAACTTAGTGGCTTGCAAGGCTATTTCACAGAAGAATAAAATATATATAGTGCAGAAAGCCCATCATGTCTGCAAAAGTTCTTTAGACCTATTGCCTGTATTTTGACTGAGAGCCAAACTCCTGCCTTTACTCCATAAGGTGGGCGGCACGGTGGCACAGTGGTTAGCACTGCTGCCTCACAGTGCCAGAGACCCGGGTTCAATTCCCGCCTCAGGCGACTGACTGTGTGGAGTTTGCACATTCTCCCCGTGTCTGCGTGGGTTTCCTCCGGGTGCTCCGGTTTCCGGTTTCCTCCCACAGTCCAAAGATGTGCAGGTTAGGTGAATTGGCCATACTAAATTGCCCTTAGTGTTAGGTAAGGGGTAAATATAGGGGTATAGGTGGGTTGCGCTTCGGCGGGTCGGTGTGGACTTGTTGGGCTGAAGGGCCTATTCCCACACTGTAATGTAATCTAAAATCTAATCATAACTCTGCATGTTATTCTTATTCAAATAATCATCCAGTGTCCTTTTGACTGCCTCAGTTGAACCTGCCTGTACAAGTTCAGGCAATTCTTTCAAACCCAGACCACATGCTGTTTGAAAGGGTATTTTTTTCCCCTCATCTTTCGTTTGTTTCTTTTACAAAATACTTTTAAACTGTAATGGCTGAAGAAACTCAGCAGGTCTGGCGGCATCTGTGGAGAGCGAATCCTTATGGAGAGTGTCAGCCCAACATGGCTAAGCACATAAGAAGGACGTCAATGTTGAACTTTTAACTTTATTTCCTTCGTTTTCTACTTTGTACCTCAGATTTTGTACCCAGGTACCCTTGTACCTAAAATGGCACCTGAAGTGGTGCCACTGTACACTTTTCACTGTACTCCTGTATCCCCGTACTTGAGTATACATGACAATCAATCTAATTCTAACACAATTAACATTTTAATTCTAGTGATAGTTCTTCAGAACCTGAGTTGAGTTTATATGACAATCAATGATAGTTTCATGGTTACCATCACTTGAGATCAGCTTTCAATTCCAGATTTTATTTATTGAATTTAAACCCATGTCTCTAGACCAGTAAGTGTCACATTGGTTCAAACCTGTGTAAATACATAAGAAGCAAAGTACTGTAGATGCCGAAATAAAAGCAAAAAAATAGTGAAGTCTCAAATGGTTAGTCAGATCTGTGAAAGCAGGAAAAAGCTGAATGGTTCATTTGAAATAGGCTATGTGATCAAAAATATTTTCATTTTTCTTTTTCCACGGTTAATTTCTGATCTGCTGAGTATTTCCAGAACACATTTTCACTTATTCATTCATGGGATTACAGCAAGCGTTGCTCATTCCTAGTTGTCCTTGAAAGGCTGGTGATGAGCTGTCTTCTTGAATGCTGCAGCCCATATGGTGTAGCTATGACCGATGTACTGTTAAGAAGGGAGATCCAGAATTTTTACACATTTACAGTGAACAAACAGTGACATAGTTTCAAGTCAGGATAGTGTGTGGCTTGGAAGTGAACTTGCAGGTGGTGCTGTTCCCATGTACCTGCTACTCTTCCCCTTCTAAATGGTGGAGCTCATGGGTTTGCTAGGTGCTGTTGAACATAGCTTGGTGAGTTAATGCAGTGCAACTTGTAAATGGTACACATTGTGTCACTCTGCATAAGCAGTGAAGAGACTGAAGGTTGAGGAAGATGGATGGAGTGCAAACGAGGGTCTGCCTTGTCTAGTATAGAGTTACGTTTCCTGAGTGTTGGAGCCATATGTATCAAGGAAATTGGAGAGTATTCCATCACTCGTGCCTTCAAGAGACTGAATACTGCAGAATTCCCAAGCTGTTCTCTCTTTTTAGTGACTGTATCTATAATACTACTGTTCGTACAAGAAGCCTTCCAGGTCTCTGCACTAACTGCTTCAGACTGACCATGTGTGACACCATTATTATGGATGGTGCTAATCACTCTCTTCTAGATATCAACCCTGTTATAAACATGTACAGAAGATCAGAAAGTGGGCAGAATCTGAGCAATGAAGGACTATGGTAAGACTTGTGGCAGAATCGGGTGACAAGTTCTGATGAGGATCATCATAGCGTAATAGAGATGTACAGCATGGAAACAGACTCTTTGGTCCAAACCGTCCATGCCGACCAGATATCCCAACCTAATCTAGTCCCACCTGCCAGCACCCAGCCCATATCCCTCCAAACCCTTCCTATTCATATACTCATCCAAATGCCTCTTAAATGTTGCAATTGGACCAGGCGCCACCTCTTCCTCTGGTAGCTCATTCCACTCGTACCATCCTCTGCGTAAAAAAGTTGCCCCTTAGGTCTCTTTTATATCTTTCCCCTCTCACCCTAAACCTATTCCCTCTAGTTCTGGACTCCTCGACCCCAGGGAAAAGACTTTGCCTATTTACCCTATCCATGCCCTTCATAATTTTGTAAACCTCTGTAAGGTCACCCCTCAGCCTCCGATGCTCCAGGGAAAACAGCCCTAGCCTGTTCAGCCTCTCCCTATAGCTCAAATCCTCCAACCCTGGCAACATCCTTGTAAATCTTTTCTGAACCCTTGCAAGTTTCACAACATCTTTCTGATAGGAAGGAGACCAGGATTGCACGCAATATTCCAACAGTGGCCTAACCAATGTCCTGTACAGCCGCAACATGACCTCCCAATTCCTGTACACAGTACTCTGACCGATAAAAGAAAGCATACCAAACACCTTCTTCACTATCCTATCTACCTGCGACTCCACTTTCAAGGAGCTGTGAACCTGCACTCCAAGGTCTCTTTGTTCAGCAACACTCCCTCGGACCTTACCATGAAGTGTATAAGTCCTGCTAAGATTTGCTTTCCCAAAATGCAGCACCTTGCATTTATCTGAATTAAACTCCATCTGCCACTTCTCAGCCCATTGGCCCATCTGATCAAGATCATATTGTAATCTGAGGTAACCCTCTTCGCTGTCCATTACACCTCCAATTTTGGTGTCATCTGCAAACTTACGAACTGTACCTCTGATGTTCGCATCCAAATCATTTATGTAAATGACAAAAAGTGGAGGACCCAGCACCGATCCTTGTGGCACTCCACTGGTCATAGGCCTCCAATCTGAAAAACAACCCTCCACCACCACCCTCTGTCTTGTGATTGTCTCCCTCCATCTGACATGAGTGGCATGGCAAGATTCTGATTAGGTGGATGCCAATCGGTTGTCTTTATTACTTGTTAAATGCCTTGCTAACTCCACGACTTGCCTCATCAATATTCAGAGCCCTATTTTACCAGATTTGCCAAACAAGAAAGCCACTGAGAAAACTTGATAATGAATCCAGAGAGTGTACCTGGCAGATTCAGCTCACCACTTACTCTGAATGACTTCCATGTTGGACACTGGGTGACAGGGCATGCTCCAATGCACCAGTCAAAAATACTCTTCCGTGGACATTGGCATCTGGATTCAGCCAATTTATCTTGACCATCCTGCCTCTTGTACTATGCACAGGCTCTGCACTCTCTAAGCGTAGAGGGCCAGCAACAAGCATGGAAAGGCTGTAGTGGGGATAGTCTGTGCACATGGATAGGCAACCAGCTTGCAGACTGGACCATGCTGCATCTCAGGAATGATCATTTGTTCTTTTATCCCTTGGTGACTTGGCACCTACCTGCATATTCACAACATCCCTGCTTTGCTTTAATATGCCAGTTAGTGCAGTCAAAGGAACAGACAGCTTACCTTGCTGCTAAGCAGTCCACAGCCGAGAGAACACACATCATGCTGTATAACAGCATGCTTCATCAACCCACACTTGCTCTATGTGCCAACAGCTCACATGGTGAACACACTGCATGCACAACAAGCAAGCAGCCATGTCTTAAAGTCTTAAGACAGTAATTCTCAGTGAAGTCCATGAAGGCAGTCATCAGTCAGGGGTCCCAGTTCAGTAGGTCGAGGGCAGTAGTCCGGGGAGTTGGCCAAGGCCAGACATCTAGTCAAGGGAGAGTTGGTGAGGGAGCCCATGCTTCTACTGTCCACGGAGTAGGTCACAATCAGTTTGTTGACACCTCTGTGCTAAATCCAGGAGATTATCCAGGGTTTAATGCAGTTGGAAAGATATATAGTGGAGCGGCATGGTGGCACAGTGGTTAGCAATGCTGCCTCACAGCCCAGGTTCAATTCCCGCCTCAGGCAACTGTCTGTGTAGAGTTTACACATTCTCCCCGTGTCTGCATGGACTTCCTTCCCACAGTCCAAAAATGTGCAGTTTAGGTGCTAAATTGTCCATAGTGATGGTTGAAGGGGTAAATGTAGGGGAATGGGTCTGAGTGGGTTGCTCTTCGGAGGGTTGGTCTGGACTTGTTGGGCCAAAGGGCCTGTTTCCACATTGTAAGTAATCTAATCTAATAGTCACCAATTAATGTCTGCACTGTCTTGTATAGTGCTGTCCAGTCATGCTGGTAAGGGAATTGGGTCACAATCACTCCATCAGTGCAAACTAAAGGAGAAGGGATCGGGGTGGGGGGGGTGAGGTGAAGGTGGGGTCACTCCAGCAATGAGCCTCAGCAGCTAAGTCTTTGGGGTAAGATGGTGGAGGTTCTGGGCAAGGGCACAGTACTATTGTGAAGGCGGAGCAGGATTTGCAAGGAGAGAAAACTGTGAAGCATTCCAGGGAAGGGTGTAATATGGAAGAGGTAATCATCCATTATCAGAAGCACCTCAACTTCAAAGTAGTGGGGCAGTGAATTACTACACCAAGTATAGTCATCTCATATAAAATGACCTGAGTACGTTAGAGCCCGGGTGTCCTTGGAGAAGGAGCACGCGGTGTTGACCAACACCCTGGAGTTGTTCAGGGAGAGGTGGGCGCCGCACGGAGTGGAGTGCATCATTTCTCCCTCCAATTCTATTTTGATTTAGTCCCTACCCTCCCCTTCACTGTTTTGATCACACAGCACTGCCCTTTGATGTGAAGGGCAGTGTTTGTCACTGGCCACCCGGGTGTTTTCCTATCTTCCTGGTGGTGGAAATTGAATAAAGATTCGTGCACTTTGTGTCTTTCACTGTGTCTCACACCTGCGCACACACACCATGGGTGCTGGGGATAAAATAAGCACAACCGCACTTAGGTGGTAGTGTGGGTGTTAAATTAAAAAAAAGAAAGAAAAAAAGAATGACCTGAGTGTTAGCGTAGGCAGATTGAGGTTCATGTTAGATGGGGACTTGGGTATGTATGAAGCCAGTGGAATTCATAGGATGGGCTGCTAGGAAGGGGATGTGGATATTTTGGGGGCTTTCCTGACGTGGTCAGACTGAGGCTGGAAGCCACTTGGAGAGAAGCACTTTACATCTTCTATTGTGATGCAAATCAAAAATGTGCAATGGGAAGAAAATTGCTGCAAGAACACTTTAATGTCCAGGGTAGTGTGACTCGCTGTGTGAGGGAGGGGGCTGCAGCACACATTGTTCACAGGGCTTTTAAAGGGAACAGCTTTGGACACAGGCCCATGAAAAATATAGCACACAGGTTAACAGACTGCCTTCTCATTTGCCCTCCTACAACATTGACCCTCTCTGTGTGTCACACCTCCCTATCACAGCCACTGCTGCACAATTCTTTGACAGCTACATCTTTTGTATACAGAAGAAGCTGTTGAACGGGTTTGGGCACTGGTTTCACCAGGACATAATGCCATGTGGACACATTGGTCCTCCTGCTTTTGGAATGTGCAGGAGATTCTCCGTGCAGACGTCCATCCATTGAGCCTCGTCTGTGATCATGAAATGCTGCAGATACACTCATAAACACACGTAAAAAAGTTAACTTCACAAATATGGAGAAATTGATTGTTAGGAAATAAAGTTTCTTCACCCATGCCACCAAAATGCCTTCAATAGGTGCTTTATTTCTCTGCCTCCAACTAGTTCTCAATGTACTCCCTGGTCCTGCAGCTGGGATGGAGCCTGGAGGTTTGGTAAGGTGACCCTCAGGGTACTTGCATCTAGTTAGGCCAGACAGGCCAAAGATCCTGTTGTCAGAGACAAGTTGACCTTTCTCAGCTTGGACTTCCTAGGATCAGAGGAGTCAGGTATAATGGCGATGTTTGGCCTGGCCACCTATGCAATGGCAGAGTGAAACCACTGAGGGGTGCACGTGTTTGTTCTGCTCCAGTTGGGTATCTCCCTGGCACTGTCTTGTCTCCTTGTGAAGAAGAGCCACCTGGACGGCAATCCAACTGCTCCACATTTCTGTGCCCTTGGCCCTGGTGACTCGAAGGTGAGGCAATGGGTTCAGGCACATGCATCTCTCCAGCAGACCTGGAAGATACTGGACCTGGAAGATACTGGACCTGGCACTCCATGGCATACACCACTCTGTTCATGAAGACAGATAGATATTAGGTCAAAACGTGTGGTGCCGGAAAAGCACAGCTGGTTAGGCAGCATTTGAGGAGCAGGAGAGCCAATGTTTCGAGCATAAGCTCTTCATCAGGAATGTGGAGGAGGCCCAAGAGGCTGAGAGATAAATGGGATGGGGCATCGGCTGGGGGAATGTAACTGGAAATGCGATTGGTAACTGGAAGTGAGGGGTGATGGTGATAGGTTGGAGAGAAGGGTGGAGTGGTTAGATGGGAAAGAAGATGGACAGGTAGGACAGGTCAAGAGGGCAGAGCCGAGTTGAAGGTTTGGATCTGGGATAAGGTGGGGGGATGGATAGATGAGGAAACTGGTGAAATCAACATTGATCCCATATGGTTGGAGGGTCCCAAGGTGGAAGATGAAGTGTTCTTCCTACAGGCATCAGGTGGTTAGATTCTGGTGGTGGAGAAGGCCCAGGACTTGCATGTCCTTGGTGGAGTAGGAGGGGGAGTTAAAGTGTTTGGCACAGGGCAGTGGGGTCGTTTAGTGCGTGTGTCCCAGAGACATTCTCTGAAATGTTCCACAAGTTGGCGGCCTATGTCCCCAGTATAGAGGAGACTGCATTGAGAGCAACGGACACAGTAGATGATGTGTGTGGCGGTGCAGGAAAATCTCTGCCAGATGTCCTTCCAAATGACAGAATTCACCACACTAATACAGTTTGTGAGCATCCCATATTGTTGTCTGCTGCTGCTGTTCTGCCCTGTGCATGTGGGTGAAGTCTTTAATTGCCGACACTTCAGGATCCTCTCCTGCCTGCGGCTGATCAGGTGCTGATCTCTGGCAGACTACCGAGTATCTGCAGCAGGGTATTTCTTCTTCGCCAAGCTGTGGTGCTGTCGCAGTGAGGTGCTCACCAAACTGTGCACATACACTCTAAGTCTATAAGTCTATGGTTCCCACCAAGGTATCAGTATCTGGGTTGGTGAGGGGTTCGGGAAGCTGCCTAGCCAATGATTTCAGTGCAATCTCAGTACTCTCATCCTCAAAGTTCCAGGAGGGGGCTTCTTTGGCAGATTCTTCCCATGAGGCAAAATGCAACACATTTACAAGACAAACAAATTGTGAAATTTAATTTTGAGTACTGGAGGCTGTAAAGTACCTAAGTATAAAATGAGATGTTGAGCAGAAAATGACAGGAGTCCTACCTGTCCTACCTGTCCATCTTCTTTCCCACCTAACCACTCCACCCTTCTCTCCGACCTATCACCATCACCCCTCACTTCCAGCTACCAATCGCATTTCCAGCTACATTGCCCCAGCCGATGCCCCCTCCCATTTATCTCTCAGCCTCTTGGGCGGCACGGTGGCACAGTGGTTAGCACTGCTGCCTCACAGCACCTGAGACCCGGGTTCAATTCCCGCCTCAGGCGACTGACTGTGTGGAGTTTGCACATTCTCCCCGTGTCTGCGTGGGTTTCCTCCGGGTGCTCCGGTTTCCTCCCACAGTCCAAAGATGTGCAGGTCAGGTGAATTGGCCATGCTAAATTGCTCGTAGTGTTAGGTAAGGAGTAAATGTAGGGGTATGGGTGGGTTGCACTTCGGCGGGTCAGTGTGGACTTGTTGGGCCGAAGGGCCTGTTTCAACAATGTAATGTAATCTAATCTAAAAAAACAACTGAATTTCTACTTAGGCATGTTACAGCCTTGAGGACTCAAAATTGAATTCCACAAGTTCAGAGCATGACCTCTGTCCTCTATTTGCATCGCATCCACCCTCTCCCATGTTTGTGTCTTGTTTGCAACTTGTTGACTTTGCTGTCAGCTGAATGGACACATTTTCTTCTTTTCATACCTTCATTGATATCCATTTTGCACCTCCATTTCTCTTTTGCTTTGGGCACCTTCACCATCTGTTTCACTTGCTCCTCCTCCCCCTCTGTCTATAGCATAAAAAAGCACCATTTTGCAGCCCCTTTCAGATCTGCAAAAGAGTCCTATCAGACTTGAAATGTTAACTCTGTTTCTGTCCCCACAGATGCTACCAGGCTTGCTGAGTTTCTCTAGTACTTTGTCTGTATTGAAGTAGTAAGTAAGTTATGTGAGCAGTTTGTTTCAGGATTTCATAAAAATACATTCACTAAAAAAGATAGCTGTGAGTGAGTGCAAACATTTCTGGAAAGAAACTGAGTACGGCCATGAAAACTGAATAAAGAATTTTGAAGTGGCGAACAATGAGGGTTGACTATCTGTACGGTTGTTGTGGGTATAAAGGTTGTATCTGTATTCCTGATATCTGCAGCAAGACACTTTTGCAAGTAGTTCTTAAATAATGTAAAGTACATTATGTATTATTCAGTGATGACCACAATAAACAAATTGCAAAAATAAAACCTATGATGTATCGAGCTGGGATCACTGTGGGATCTGAATTGTCTGGTATCACCATCAGCTGGGATCATGCTAATAGTAAGTAATTGTCTGTCAATAGTAATAGCGTGTATCTTATATTTACAAAAGGAAATATGACATGAAGGATAACAAATCTTCTAGAAGTAAAATATGTTGAAATAGGTCATATATTTTATCATCTGAGCTAAATAGAATAAAGCAGACAGAAAGTTATTATTATACTGTGGCCCAGTTCTTCTGACTGGAATTTAACCATTACAGCATTGTACTGTAAAAGATGCACAATGGGACCACTCAGAAGTCTTGATGCACTCGCTACCCAGATAGACTCCCACCAAGATCAGGCAGGTTCTGTATTTTTCAAAATGGTCAATTCAAAAATCTAGGAAAGAAATGTGGAGCTTCAATTTAAGAGTAAAATAGCAGATTAATAATTGTGATAACCATTCCTTGGGAGATTCGATGCATGGTATTATACATGTGCCTAATCTCAGTCAGTCACTGATGCTCAACAGAACAGTTTAATAATTTTTCTGGACGTTCAAAGTTTTAATTCCTATCCTGGAACAGTTAGTTAGATATATTAATATCCAATACTCTCAATTTCTTTTGGTTATAGCGAGTTTTAAGAAGATTTGTAGCTCAGGTTGAGGTTTTGGATGTTGGTTTGCTCGCTGAGCTGGAAGGTTCATTTCCAGACGTTTCGTTACCCTACTAGGTAACATCTTCAGTGGGCCTCTGGTGAAGCAATNNNTGTTTGGCTTGTCCTAGGATGGATGTGTTGTCCCAGTCGAAGTGATGTCCTTCCTCATCCGTATGTGAGGATACTAGTGAGAGAGGGTCATGTCTTTTTGTGGCTAGTTGGTGTATGTGTATCCCGGTGGCTAGTTTTCCGCCTGTTTGTCCAATGTAGTGTTCGTTACAGTCCTTGCACGGTATTTTATAAATGACATTAGTTTTGCTCGTTGTCTGTATAGGGTCTTTCAAGTTCATTAGCTGCTGTTTTAGTGTGTTGGTGGGTTTGTGGGCTACCATGATGCCAAGACATCTCGGAAAGAACTAACTCCACCCCACCACCACCACCTTACAACCCCGAATTATATCGCTGATGTTATTTCCAGAATTTTGCAAGGTTGATCAATGGGTATTTCCTTAGGGGTTTTCCTAAACAGCTGCCATAAGTCAATGGAAGATCAGCACAACCTTCAAACATATCTGAACATAGTTTCATCCAATCTTCCAAATTACATCAGCTAACTGGGTAAAGTAACCAAAAGATGTAGGTTTACTCGCTGAGCTGGAAGGTTCATTACCAGACGTTTCATTACCCTACTAGATAACACCTTCAGTGGGCCTCCTGAATTTACTCCTTTTTTTCTAGTAGGAGCACACTGAAATCACATGTGCTGCCAATAGCAAGTCTATAGACCAAATAATATGTTACACATGTCATAATAGTGGTGTTGTTGGCAGGCCAGCAGGACTGAACATGTTGTTATTTTGTGGACTAGGTGCAAGAAAGTTGGAAAGGAAGGAGGTGGGCAATCGCATTTGGGGTAGGGAGGATACCCTTCCAGGGACAACCCAACTCCCCCTCCCAACCTACTAAGGTGTTCATAGTTCCATTCTCTGAGATTCACACAATTGTCAAAACCTGGACCCATCTCAGATCCCTTCCGGTCCTAATCATTTTGAACTTAACCATGTGCAGCTATCTAGTCTTTCTGTTCCTTCTCCTGTTTCTATGGCTCTTGTGGCACTGTGGTAATGCCCCTGCCTCTGGACCAGGAGGTCTGTGTGATAATATCTCTGAGCACGTTGATTAAAAAAACAACTCCTCCTTGCCTGTCCAGCCCACTACTGACTGTGGCATTGACAGATCTGTTGCAGCTGGCAATCAGATTGCCAGCAACTGTCCAAGGTGGGATTTCTATCCACTGAGGGGTGAAGTTCCACTCTCAACCAACTTAACCCATTCACAGCCGCAGGGTAGGGTTCCTTTCAACGGGTTGACTTCCATACAATTCTCCTTCTGGGACAATTTGCCTCCTTCACCTATATTAACTGCAACAGAGGTGTGTTATGCAAGTATATTGCTGGATACCATGTTTTGCTCCATGAGTTACTCCCTGTAACTCAAAATCCTATCCAATTTGGCTAAATGTCCCTGATCTTCCAACAGTGTTCTTTGGAGCTGAGAGGAGGGTGCGGTGTGCAGGGGTGAAAACTGCATCAGGATGAATGCCTAATGCATTTCCATCATTGGGAACATTCCTTATGAACACAGACATAAATCAGCTATCCCCATCTTGGAAGTGGGAACCGAGTAAGACTGTTACGGATTAAGTTTGATTTTATGAAACCATCTGTACTGTCCTCACGATGTGTGGACCCCAGCCACATGTAAAGGCTCCAGATTTGTGGAGGTAGCCTTCCGATGGCAGTTGGTAAGGTATTTGGAGTTGGAGGCTCCATACCTCAAGAGAGGGGGCCCACCAGGAAAAGCTGTATTTGCAGCTCAGATAATCCATCCAGAATGGCACCCATTGTGCATGGATGAATCTGAACTGCTGGCCCACTAATTGGCCAGGCAGCACTGGGAGCCTGGCCTGACAAACATGCAGGTCACTAATGTTTACATGAAAATTTCTTTACCACTTTGTATTGAATGATTGCAACAAATTATAAATTATTATGTTTAATATTATGCTGTAAATTAGAAGGGATTGACCCCGAAATCTTGTAAGATGTCAGCACGGTCATGGTGGGCCATGGGGCCTGTTCCTGTGCTGTATTGTTCTATGTTCTGTGTGCTAAGAGAGTCCTCAGAATACCCAACACATGACTGATGAGCAGCTACACTTGGTTTGGAATCTTCCAAAAAGATTTCCAACAATGTCGCAGTAATTGGATGGCTCTAACTCTGCATAGTCACCCAGGAAAGGTTAGAGGGATTAGATCTTGCTCCAATTTTTGGCAATCATAAAACTGACCCCTGACTTCCAAATCCGAACACCCCTAAATTCTGCTGGACTGTTACCCAACTCAAAGCACTTCCGTATTTGATCCTCCATTGACCCATCACTGACCCCACATCCCCTCTCCATACTGACCCCTGATATGACACCTCGCCTTCAGCCCGACACTGCTCCAACCTGACCACCCCTACAACTCTTCCTTGACCTACTCTTTTATGCTCTTTACTTACCCTGTACACTCATTCGGTCACCTTACCCTCTCTGTGACTTGGTGTCTTACTCTTTCATCCACCAACCTGTCATGCTACCATTGTTCCATCAACCCCATCATGCATGAATTTTCCACCCTGTGCTCTCAGCCCTTACTTTCCTCCTATCTAACACCTATCCTAGTCTCACACACTCAGGTTCCACCTTACCCCCATCTGGTTATCGGTCACACTTCCCGCTCACCCAGTCTTTTGTTATCTTATCCCCTCAACTACCGACTGCCACCCTAACCCTTACACATTCACCTGCCGTTCTACCCCTTATTCAACTGGCACCCTAATGTTTCAACCACTCACCTGCCACTCTACCCTGTTACCCACTTACTTTATCTGTGTGGCTTCTCTATTTTGTCAAAATGACATTGGGATCTTCAAACTCCATGGTATGGCATTTGCAGCTGTATAAAGGGAGTATGATTCAGCTTCCAGCACTGCACTGGAAGACTCCATAGTCAGGAAAACTCTCTGTTTCTCAAGAGATTTGCTGTTGGATTTTGGAAGTCTGGGTGAGGAACACTGAGCTCAGGCACAGAGCAAGTAAAAGAGATCATTCTGACAATTCAACTGACTCTGATTGTCGCTCTTCAGGATATTCAGCCCATTGTTTTATAGGATAGAAAGAGATTTCTTTTTCCTTGTAGTGTCTAAACAGGATATTGTCAATATTATTGTGTGCTATTATAACATTTGTTGATTTAATAACTCAGCAAACAGAAAGAAAGGAAATGTGATTCTATTAGCTTTAGATCAATAAGCGCAGGGAATAGCAATAGGAGAGCTGAATGCTAAGATGTCGCTTAGTGTAATTTGAGTTCAATGATTTCTATGTATTCTAATGTCGTGCTAATTTCAGAAGAAACTACATTTACAATGTTGCATGAAATCCTTGATCCCCAACTTGAAATCCACATTGATATGTTGAAGAAGCTGTAGAGAAAAGTAACAGAAGGCTGAATCTTACATGACTTTGGCTAAGTGTCAATATTGTCACATTTCATGGAGGGTTACTCATCATGAGGCCTAGCAAGATCTCTTGCTGTATCTTACCAAACTCGTCTATGCCCCTGGACTGATCTCAAAGTCTGCCCTTACCTTACTTTGCTGGGTCACCCTAACCAAAGACTAGCTCTCTTGACTTGACTGAGGACTGCTGACAACCATGATAAGTCTCCTTGTTTTACATGTGCTCTAAACAGCATGCCACTAGAGCAGTACTATGAGCCTGGTGTCTCTGACTGAGACAGGAAAGGCAGAGTAAGGCAAGGCTAAGATACTGCGAGCATCCAGGTATTTTCAAAGTGAGTCAGCGCTAAGTGACTAAGCAAGCAGCCCAGAGATGATGAAGAAGGGTTATCAGACTTAAAACATTAATTTGGCATTCTTAACACAGATGCTGCCCAACCTGCTAAGTTTCTGCCGCAATTTCTGTTTTAGTTTTAGCCCAGAGAGGCTTCCTCATCCAATCCATGAGCTGGGTACATGTCATGAGACACATAGTGACCTGGCTGCTGCACTTACCGGGGAGGCAATGGCCGAGTGGTATGATTGCTGCACTGTTAATCCAGAGACCTAGGTAATGTTCTGGGGATCCAGGTTTGAAGCCCATCATGGTTCTTAGTGAAATTTGAATTCAATAAAGATCTGGAATTAAGAGTCTAATGATGACCATGAATCCAATGTCGATTGTCGGAAAAAGCCCTCTAGTTCACTAATGTTCTTTAGGGAAGAAACTGTCATCCTTACCTGGTCTGGCCTACATATGATTCCAGACCTACAGCAATGTGGTAGACTCTTGACTGTCCTCTGGGCAGTTAGGGATGGGCAATAAATGCTGACCCCGCCCTCATCGCTTGAATGAATTTTTAAATATTACAATGATAGTTACCTCGGGCCATCAGGTGCAACATTGAAGAGCGGAAGTATACTGTATCTGTATGGAGTATACTGTACCTGTATGGAATATACTGTATCTGTATGGAATATACTGTACCTGTATGGAGTATACTGTATCTCGATGGAGTATGCTGTACCTGTATGGAGTATACTGTATCTGTATGGAATATACTGTATCTGTATGCAGTATACTGTATCTGTATGTAGTATGCTGTACCTGTATGGAATATACTGTATCTGTATGGAATATACTGTACCTGTATGGAGTATACTGTATCTCGATGGAGTATACTGTACCTGTATGGAATATACTGTATCTGTATGGAGTATACTGTATCTGTATGGAATATACTGTATCTGTGTGCAGTATACTGTGCTATACAGGATCAGAGAAGTGCCACGAATGTTGTTTGAGGTTGACACGTATCAGATGCCGTTGTACACAGATGAAGGGTGAATATAGCCAGTGTCCATGGTGTGTGCTCTGAGATGTTAGTGAGTCATGTCCCGCATGAGGTCTTTTGGAGTAGATGGAAAGCTGATGTCGACAATGCTGATGTCCATGTCAAGAATTTTTAATGTTGATTTTGCTCATGTCAGGTGGTGTGATAGAAAACTGCATATTAATGAGGTGAGAGGTGCGATTTATAAAATTATTAACAAGCAATAATTCTCTTAATAGGTAACTTGCCACTACCATCAAAAGTCACAGTGAATCTGTATGAATGACTTGGAGGTGTCGGTGTTGGACTGGGGTGTACAAAGTTAAAGATCACACAACACCAGGTTATAGTCCAACAGGTTTTTGTTTTGGAAGCACTAGCTTTCATAGTGCTGCTCCTTCACCAAGTGGTTGTGGAGTATAAGATTGTACGACACAGAATTGATAGCTATATGGCTATATTATATAGGTATAAATTCTGTATCTTATGATTTTAAAAATCCACAAACACCTGATGAAGGAGCAATTGTCCAAAAGCTAGTGCTTCCAAATAAACCTGTGGATTATAACCTGGTGTTGTGTGATTTTTAACCATCTATATAACAGCTTAGTAAAATCACCTGTTGAACAGTTTTGGGCTTCAGATTATAAAAAAACACACAAAGGCAATATAGAGAGTGTGACACAGATTCACTCAGTTGCTGCCTGATAAGAGGAAATGATATAAGAGAGTTGGAAAATCATTGGGGCTAACAGTCTGGGGACAGAAGAAATGAGAGATGGGGTGATTAGGCAGAAGTATTTAAAACAATGAAAGGAGCAGACTGAATAGATGGAAACAGATTAATTCTGGTGATTGAAGGATTCAGAATGAGGCGGCATAAATTTTTTTAAAAGGTTGGACGTAAGAACATTTGGATAGAAAACATAAGGACTGTTTTCACACAGAGTAATGCCACCATGTCAATGTATAAGAATTGCTTAGATAGGCATTTGAGGAAAAAAAAAGGTGTAGAAGGATGCAGAAATTTGGCAAGACATAAAGGATAAAGACCTTTCCTACTATGCAAGATTAACAGTAACATCAACTGGATTGGATGAAACAATCTTTTAGTTGACATTGTGAGATTTTTTTTGATGTACTTCTGCATCATTTTTGAGTGTTTGAAGTTGTTTAATGAGCATGGCTTTTAATTGAAATTCATTCTATGATGTTTTATTTATTATGATTGATTATTCAAAACCTAAACTCAGACAGTGAAGGTTATATAGAATTTGAATGAGCTGTACATCTACCCATGAGGTAACAGTATTTAAAAATTAAATGGACAATTTTACTTCCTCTGGAAGACCAAGAAAGAAAACAAAAGTATAATCTTGAATGTTTAATTAGTGGGCCCGAAAACTGAATCCTATCAACGTTATCCTTAGTAATAAAATGCTGAAAATATTCATCACATCAGGCAGAATCTGTAGTTGGTGAAAAAAGTTGACATGTGAGGACAATGATTGTGTCAGAAGTGGAAAAATCTAAAAATGGAACAGGTTTTAATAAGTGCAGAACCCAGCAAAGGGAAGGCCTGTGATAAGACTGAAAGCTGAGAGAGATTGAATGATAAAATGGATGACGGTGCAGACAAAAATAAAGGCAAAGGAAAGAAAACAAAAGAAGAGTGGATGGAGGAAGATGAGGAGCAACAGAATCATCACCAACAACAACTGTTCAAAAAAGAGCAGCAGAGATTATTGTCTGAAATTGTTAGAAGCAGCATTGACTCCAGAAGGTTGTAAAATACTAAACTGAAAGACAAAATTTTGTTCCTCGAGCTTACCTTGGATCCTGTTGGAACGGTGCAGGAGGCCGAGGACAGAGAGATCAGAGTAAGATTAAGTAAAGAATTAAAATTACATTTTGCATTTTGCAGCCACGCTTGTTTTTCTTTTAGCAGATTGGAACAGATAATGCTTGTTATTTGGTATTGGAAATTATGTTTTATGCTACCTACATGGAGCTTTACCATATTATGAAATTTAAGGGGGCAATTCTAAACTAATCTGGCAGAAACTTGCTCATACAAGGTCTGTGCTGGTTTTTCACCTAACTTGATGCTATTCTATATTGACGTCAAGAAGGATTAAAATAGCTGGGTGAAAAATCAATATTTGACTCTGTTTTCTGCCAGATGGAATAAATTAAAATGACTCCCCCACTCCCCAACCCCCTGCTAATGTTTTGAAGCTCTTGTTTCACACACACTAACACTATAGTGAACATCACTTTTATTGCTCTCTGCAAACTCAGTGCACCCAGGATATCTTTGGACAAAGGTGGAAGTAAGAGGAGCTCTTAATTACAAAAAGCTGGAGGATTATTTAAACAATTCTGTGATTAAGATTGGTAAACAGTTAATAGAATAAGCCTGCTGGGTTATAAGGGAATCAATATTTGTAACAGAATTATTAACAAATACATTCCAAGAATCAAGAATTATAGTGTAAATGACATAAACATTGCTCTTATAAATATTAACATAAAATCAAAATAGGAGCAAGAGAGGGCCGTTTGGCCCCTTGAGCCTGCCTTGCCCTTCAGTAAGATCATGGCTGGTAATTTTGTGATATTTATCAAAATCTTCTGCAATGGTTAAATTTTGTATGATGCACTATGTTTGTTAACAAACTAAGTAAAATAGGTAAGCTTTTTCTTTAACTCTATTGGAAAAAATGGTCCTCCATATGAATCTGGTAGGTGGGTAAATTTTGCAAGCCTTCGTTCTCAATAAAAAGACTTTCTTGACAGAAATGAAATGGAAATATAAGATCAAAAGAAATAGGTCATTCAACCCATACAGACTTCTCCATCATTCGATAGGATCATGAATGATTTGATTGTGGCTTTAACTCCACCTTCCTGTCTGTCCTACATAAGCCTTCACTCCCTTGTCAATTAAAAATATGTCTAACTCAACCTTGAATATAATTAATGACTGAGCCTTCATTGTGCTCTGTGGAAGAGAGTTTAAATAGCAGCAACCCTCTGAGACAAGAATTTTGACCTTATCTCCATTTTTGGGGAGATCCCTAATTTTTAGACTGTATTCCCTAATTATAGATCCCTAAAAATAGGAAACAACAGCTCAGCATCTATCATATTAGCTCCTCTCAGAATCCTCAATATATTTTAATAAGATCCCCCCCCCCACCCAAATCTACTTCTTTTAAATTCTGATGTGTATATGCCCAATTTGCTCAACCTTTTCCACCGCAGCTGGAGCTGGATGAACATTAGATCATCTGGGAGGTGGAGGGTAATAGAGAGGAATTACAGGGAGATAGTCTCACCTCAGGTACAGGAAAAAGGTAGATAGGTTACAGTCAGGGGACAAAAAGGGAACAGGCAGACAGAATAGGGATCCTCTGTGGCCATTACCCTCAATAAGAAGTATACCATTTTGGTTACTAATGGTGGGGGGATCAACCTACCAGGGGAAAATCATAGTGGCCAGATGTCTGTGGCTCAGAAAGGAAGGGAGGGAGAATAGTGATAGGAGACTCAACAGTTAGAGGATCAGACAGGAGATTTTGTGGTTGTGAATGGGACTCCTGGAAGGTAGGCTGCCTCCCAGGTTCCAGGGTCTGGGATGTCTCTGATCGAGTCAACAAGATTCTGAAGGGAGAGGATGAGCAGGTAGAAGTCATGATGCACATTGACACCAATGACATAGCCAGGAAAAGGGATGAGGGTCTATAAAGTGATCTCAAGGAGTTAGGTTGGAAACTAAAAAGCAGACGAACGGAGTAGTAATCTCAGGATTACTACCGGTGCCATGTACTAGTGAGGGTGAGGATAGGAACAGGGAGGAAGCATGCTAAACACGTAGCTACAGGGTTAGTGTAGGAGGGTGGACTTCATGCACATAGATCATTGGGGTACCTTTTGAGGAAGGTGTGACCTGTACGTGAAGGATGGGTTGCACTTAAACTGGAGGGGCACCAATGTCCTGGGCAAGAGATTTGCTCGAGAACTTTGGGAGGTTTAAACTAGTTTGGCAGGGGAATGGGAACCAGAGCTACAGATCAGTGGAGAGGGTATTGTTGAATGGGCAGAAACAGAATGCAGGAAAGATACACAGTTGATAGGACAAAGGGATGGGTTAAAGTGTGTCAGTTTCAATACAAGTAGCATCAGGAATAAGAGTGATGAACTTAGAGCATGAATCAGTACTTGGAACTGCGATGTTGTGGCCACAATGGAGACATGGATTTTATAGGGGCAGGAATGGCTGCTGGATGTTCCAGGGTTTAGATCTTTTAAAACACCCAGTCACTTTACTGGGTGTTTCTGTAGAGTCCCCTTTAGCAGTAGAGAGATGGAAGAACAAATTGGATAACAGACTTGTTTTTTGGGTAACTTCAACTTCCTCAATACTGTTTGGAACCTCCTTAGTTCAGATAGTCAGGATGGAGCCAATTTTAACAGGGATTCCTGACTCAATATGTAGGCCAATGGGGGTGGTGGGGGCTGGTGGCCATATTGGACTGGTTCTAGGCAATGAGTCAGGCCAGGTGTCAGATCTCTTGGTGGGAGAGCATTTCAGTCACAGTGACCGCCTGTCTCATTGCAACTGCCTCACCTTTACCATAGACGTGGAGAAGTATAGGAAGAGACAGTATGGAAGGGTATTTAATTGGGGGAAGAGAAATTATATTGCTATTATACTACAGGAGCTGTGGAGTATAAATTCAGATCTAAATTGTGAAATGCACAACTGAAATGGGGAAGCTGTATAAGGACCACTTGTTGCGACTGTTAGATAACTTTGCCCCACAGAGAAAGGAAACAATGGTAAGGTGAAAGAGCCTTGGATGACAAGAGAGGTGGCGCTTCTCGTCAAGAAGAAGAAGGAAGCTTACTTAAGGTCGAGGAAGCAAGGACCTGACACAGATTTAAGGGATTACGTGGTAGCCGAAAGAACTCAAAAGTGGACTGAGGAGAGCTAGTTGGGGGCACAAAAAGGTGGGAAGGATTAGGGAAAACTGAAGGCGTTCTATACTTACATGAGGAATCAGAGAATAATCAGAGAGAAGGCCGATCAGGGATAGTGGACAGAACTTGTGCCTGGAGTCTGAAGAGGTAGAGGAGGTCGTGGATAAGCTTTTTGCTACAGTATTCACTAGAGACAGGGACCATGTTGATAGTGAGAACATGGTGGACCAGGTTAATAGGCTTGAACAGATTGATATTAAGAAAGTGGATGTGCTGGAAATTCTGGGAAGCATTAAAATAGATAAAGCTCCGGAGCCAGACCAGATATATCCAAAGTTATTACGGGAAGTGAGGAATGAGATTGCTCTGGCTATGGTCTTTGCATCCTCACTCTTCACAGGAATAGTACCAACTGATTGGAGGGAGGCAAATGTTGTTCCTCTGTTCAAGAAAGGGAATGGGGAAATCCCTGGGAATTATAGACCAGTCAGTCTTACGTCTGTTGTAAACAAGATACTGGAATGGATTCTGAGAGATAGGATTTATGACTATTTGGAAAAACATTGTATGTTTAAAGATAGTCAGCATGGCTTTGTGAGGGGCAGGTCATTCCTCACAAGCCTAACTGAGTTCTTTGAGGATGTGATGAGACATGTTGACAAAGATTGAGCAGTGGGTGTGGTGTATATGGATTTCAGTAAGGCATTTGATAAGGTTCACCATGGTAGGGATTCATTTTGGAAGGCTGAATTTGAATGCTGAATACAGGATTAAAGACAGGAGTCTTGGCAGTGTGGAGGAACAGTGGGATCTTGGAGTTCATGTCCGTAGATCCCTCAAAGTTTCCATCCAGGTTGATAGAGTTGTTAAGAGACAGTCTGGTGTTTTGGCTTTCATTAACAGGGGGATTGAGTTTCAGAGTCGTGAGGTTTTGCTGCAGCTCTATAAAACCCTGGTTAGACCACACTTGAAATATTGTGTCCAGTTCTGGTTGCCTCATGAGAGGAAGGATGTAGCTGCTTTAGAGAGGATGCAGAGGATGTTGCCTGGATTTGAGGGCATGCCTCATGAGGAGAGGTTGAGTAAGCTAGGGCTGGAGAGAAGAAGGAAGAGAGGTGACTTGATAGAGGTGTACAAGGTAATGAGAGGCATTGAGAGAGCAGATAGCCAGAGAAGTTTCCCCAGGGCAGAAATGGCTGTCATGAAGAGTCATAATTTTAAGGTGATTGGAGGAAGGTATAGGGGAGATGTTAGAGGTAGGTTCTTTGCACAGAGTGGTGGGTGCATGGAATGCACTGCCAGCCATAGTAGTAGAGTCAGAGACATTAGGGACATTTAAGCAACTGCTGGGCAGCACATGGATGGCTGTAAATTGAGGGTTGTGTAGGTTAGGTTGATCTTAGCTTAACGTAAATGCTCGGCACAACATCATGGGCAGAAGGGCCTGTGCTGTGCTCTACATTTCTATGTTCTATGTTCTATGTTGTCCCAGTTGAAATGATGTCCTTCCTTATCTGTATGTAAGGATACTAGTGAGAGAGTGTCATGTCATTTTGTGGCTAGTTGATGTTCATGTATCTTGGCAGCTAGTTTTCTGCCTGTTTGTCCAATTTAGTGTTTACCACCCCTTGAGAAAAAGAACAGGAAATGACAACACCTAGTATGGTGACGAAACGTCTGTAAATGAACCTTCCAGCTCAGTGAGCAAACTTACATCCAATTATTAATATAGATTATAAATAGTTAATGCTCCAGCTGGGGACCTCTGTGGTTCTTTATTTAAGAGCTTAGGATGCTGTCCATCAGATCCAGGGAATCAATAACCTTTAATCAATTAGTTTACCTCATGTCTTTTCTCTCATGTTCAGAATTGTTTTAACTCAGTCATGCAAATGTACAGCACAGAAGCAGACCCTTCAGTCCAACCTGTCCATGCCGACCAGATATCCCAAATTAATGTAGTCCCATTTGCCAACTCTTGGCCCATATCCCTTTAAACCCTTCCTATTCATATATCAATCCAGATGCGTTTTAAATGCTGCAATTGTACCAGCCTCCACCACTTTCTCTGGCAGCTCATCCCATAAATGCACCACCCTCTGTGTGAAAAAGTTGCCCATTAGGTTGCTTTCAAAATCTTTCCCCTCTCACCTATACCTATGCCCTCTACTTCCGGTCTCCCCCACCTCAGGGAAAAGACTTTGTCTATTTACCCTATCCATGCACCTCATGATTTTATAAACCTCTATAATGTCACCCTTCAGCCTCCAACACTCCAGGGAAACCAGCCCCAGCCTATTTAACCTCTCCCTGTCGCTTAAACCCTTTCTTGCTTATGCTATCTGTTTTTGTACTATTCTGGAGCAAAGTATTGTTTCTTGTACTATGAAGAGCAATAAAAAACACTTGTTCAAAAGCTTTGCCATTTTCATGTTTCCTGTTATTAATTCCTAAGCCTTGTTCTCCAAGGGAACAATGCTCACTTCTGCCATAGTTTTATTTTAAAATACTTATCAAACCTGTTACTGCCTGCATTTGTGATGCTTGCTGGTTTTCTTTCATGACTATTCAGGTAATGCAGGGATCAGTGCTAGGACCCCAGCTATTCACAGTATATATTAATGACTTAGTTGAGAGAATTTAATGTTATGACTCTAAATTTGCAAGTTACACAACTATGAGTGGGAGGGTGAGCTGTGAGGAGAATGCAAAGATGTTTCAGTATGATTTGGCCAAATTGAGTGAATGGGCAAATGCAGATGAAGTATTATGTGTTTAAATGTGTGGTTATCACTCAAGTAATAAAAACAGCGAGGCAGATCATTAATTAGAGAGATTGGAAAAAAGAGATGTGAAATCAGACCTTTGTGTCCTTGTACATTTTGTTGTTTGAAATAAACAGGTAGGCACAGCAGGTGGTGAAGGCAAATTGAATGTAAACCTGCATAGTGAGAGGATTCAAGTACATCAAAAGGGATGACTTGCTGCAATTGTACAGGGCCTTGGAAGGACCATACCTGGAGAGTTGTGTATGGCTTTGGTCTCCTAATCTGAGGAAGAATGTTCTAGGGAGTGCAATGTACGTTTACCAGACTGATATCTGAGATGACGTGGCTGATGAATGAAGAGAGACTGGATCAGTAGGGATTATATTCATGGGAGTTTGGAAGAATGAGTGGGGATCAGGATGAAGACGATGAGAAAACTAAATGCAGGAAGGATGTTCCTAATGGCGAAGAAGCGCAGAACCAAGGGTTTCAGTTTAAGGATCTGGAGTAGTCTGTCAGGACAGAAAAGGAGAAATTTCTTTATTGAGAGAGTGGTGAGCCAATGGAATTCACTGCCACAGAAGAGTGGTTCAGACCAAAACATTGAATATTTTCGAAAAGGAATTAGATTTGGTTCTGAGAACTAAAGGTATCAAAGGGTGTGGGGAGAAAGTGGGAACAGGGTACTGATTTAGATGATCAACCATGATCATATTGAAAGGGAGCAAGTTTAAAGGGCCAAATGGCAGACTCCTGTTCCTATTTAATGTGTCTCCATTGCAGTTTCTCTCTCCATATTCTTTTGAGTCATCTGCTGCTTTCTGTAATTTGCAAAAGCTCTGACCTGCTAACATTTGTCCAGAATTCCATCTCTTGTCTTTTATCCTTAACTTCCTTAGTAAGCCATGGATGGTACAGCTCTCTTTTCCAATGAGATGTATCCTTAATGAGAATTATGAAATATCTCATTAAATGTCTTAACCTATTTTCAAAGTACCCTTTAGCCACTTTTGCCTTCTCATACTTGTAATTACCTTTATTAGGTTTTGGTCAGCATTTCCCAATTTCTTTCCCATTGTGACTCCATTTTGAGGCTTGAAAATTGGCTTGACCCTTCTGTGAGATTTATGAGAGTATGAATGGGGACAGAAGGTGAGTTAGAATGAAGAGGGTTTGGAACTACATGGTGTTCATTACCACCTCTAGGCTTGCAATCCCAAAACTCCAACTTGTGACCCACTTTGGGTCCTGACCAGCACTTTGGAACACTTTGCATGGGACACCAGCTTCAGACCCAAGTTTCTTACCCTCAAATTGAATGTAAAACTTTATCATGTTCTGATCAAGTTTAAAAATTATTCATGAGATTTAAGCATTGCTGGCCATGCCAACATTCATTACGTATCCTAATTACCCAGGAGAAGATGATGTTGAACTGTTGCAGTCCTTGGGCTGAGTTAAGAAGGATGTTCTAGGATATCATTCCAAGACAGGATAGTGTGTGATATGAATGGGAACTTGCAAATGGTCAGGTTGCTATGCAACTGTTGTCTTTCTGGATGGTGGAGGTCACACGTTTGGAAGGTGCTATTGAAAGGGCCTTGGTGATTTTAGTGCATCTTGTAGATGGTACACATTGCTGCTACTTTGCATTGGTTGTCGATGGTGTAACTGTTGAAGAAGATAGAATGGGCTACCAATCAAAGGGCTGTTTTCCTCTCAATGGTATCAAGCTTCTTGAGTCCAAAAGAGAAAATGCTGGAAAATCTCAGCAGATCTGGCAGCATCTGTAAGGAGAGAAAAGAGCTGATGTTTTGAGTCTAACTGACCCTTTGTCAAAGCTTCTTGAGTGTTGTTGGAGCTGCACCCATTCACCAAGTGGGGAGTATTTCATCATATTCCAGACTTGTGCCTGTAGACAGTCGACAGGCTTTCAGTTGACAGTAAGTGAGTTACTCACTGCAGGAATTTTAGTTTCCGAATCTGCTCTTGTGGCCACAGTATTTAGCAGTGACATGCTAAATATGACCTCCAACAACCACACAGTATTCCTTTGTGTAAGATATGACTCCAGCCAGTGGACAGTTTTCCTCCAATTCCTATTTGCTTCAATTTTACTAGGACTCCTTTATTCTGTACTTAGTTTAATACAGCCTTGATGCCAAGAGCAGTAATTCTCACCAGACAGTTAGAATTTAGCTACTTTTTCTACATTCGTTTCAAAGGTTGTAAAGAGGTCAGGGGTTTGGCAGCCCTGACGGAACCCAAATTAAGCAGGTTATTCATTTGCAAGATCCACTTCCAAAGACCTCTTTCATCACTTCACTGATAATTGAGAATGGACTGATAGTGCGGTATTTGACAGGGATGGATTTGCCCTGCGTTTTGTAGGCAGAACCTACCTGGTCAATTCTTTACATTGTTGAGAATATGCAATGTTGTAGGTATACTCAAACAGCTTAGCTAAAGGTGAGGTTAGTTCTGGAGCATGTCTTCAATACTATTGCCAAAAAGATGTCAGGACAATTGGCTTTGCACCATCCATTAACTTAAGTCATTCCTGGATAGCTCATGGAATTAATTGAATTGGTTGAAGTCTGGCATCTCTAATACTTGCCTCCAGAGGCAGGCAAGATGAATCATCCAATCAGCACTTTCGGCTAAAGATGGATGCAAATGCTCAGTCTTGTCTTTTGCACTTGTGCTGGGTTATCTCGTGATTGAGGATGAGCATATTTGTGCGGTGCCCATGTCCAGTTTGTCGTTTTAGTTATTCATCTGCATTCACAACTGAATCTGGCAGGACTGCAGAAATTAGATGTGCATCATCGGCTTTAGAAAAGCGTAGTTCTGCCTATTGTATGCCACTTCCACTTGGCTTATAAGTAACCTGGTGTTATAGTTTCACTCGGTGGGCACCTTACTTTTAGATATACCTGGTGCTGTCCCTGGCATGTTCTCCTGCACTCTTTATTGAACTGTGGTTGATGTTTTAGCTTGGTGTTAATGGTAGAGTTGGCATTATACCAGATCATCAGGTTACTTGGACTGAGAGGATTGTATGCTACATATACGTTAATGAGCTCATTACACATTGTCAGGCCGAAAATTACTTCTCTGATTGGTTCCAGAACATATATTCCCAGAAACTATCCTAAATACACTCTTGACTTCATCTTCGAGATTACCTTTACAAATTTGATTTCCCCAATCTATGTGACAATTAAAATCTGCAATAATTATTGTAGTATGTTCCTGACAAACCCCCAGTATTTCCTGATTTATCCTCCGTCCTACACTGTTGATGCTGTCTATAAATCATTCCTGCAAGTGACTTCTCTGCTATTTTTTATTTTCACCCAGCTTGATTCTCTGAACCTAAAATAATTTCTCGCTACTGTACTGCTTTATTCTCTGATAATAAAGCTACCCAGCTCTCTCTTCCTGTCCTTTCAAAATGTCAAATACCCCAAATATTCAGATCACTGTGCAACAGTATCTCTGTAATAACTATTATGTCATGGTCATGTATTATTATTCTTTCTACTAATTCATTTATCTTGTTATTAATGTTGTATTCTGACAAAAGCCTTTAATTCAGTCTTTTTACCATTTTGTACCAATTCTGACCTTATTTCCTGTGCACTCCTATGTTTGTATGTTATCAAGCTGGTTATCAATACCCATATCACTACTCTACAAATCTTGCCTTATGCTTTCTCTTGCATTTCCAAATATCCCCTTACATAAGCCCTCCTCCCCGACCCGGGCCATTAAGCTCATTGTTAAAGTAAATCCATCAAGCCTCAAAATGGGTTGAAGGCAGTCAAACTCTTTGTACTTTTTTTAGCTTCTGAAATAGGTTAAAAATCTAACTTAACTAATCATACTGTGGATTTAGCATTTTCTTCCATGCTCAGATATCAAGTGGCTTTTGATTAAAGAGATGTCTTCCAAAAGGCTATGCCCCTTAAATTGTTTATATAATTACCTTATATTAGTTATTGATTAAAGAGAAGTCTTCCAAAAGGCTATGCCTCTTAAACTGTTGATATAATCATATTATAGGTGGCTCATTAGACATTACAAGCTCTGTCCGATGACAAGGCAGCTTAACAGCTAAGGTGTCACTCTGGTTGAACACCTCAACAAGTCTCTGGGAGACTCCTTCATAGAAACATTGTGATAGCTACAAATATGCAACATCATCTTCTTCCACATGAGAAATCTGGGACTAAATTATTGTTCATTATCACAAGCAGACTTAACAGATTATGACAATAATTAAGTATGAGTACATCATAGTTAATAAGATTATATTTTCACCTCATTTTATCATTAATAAATCTAGACTGCCCTGAGGAATGGTGAAACAATCCATTTTAAATTAAATTGACTTTATCAAAGACCACAAATTTTTAACCTGAAAGGAGCGAAGCCAGGATTGCTACATTAAAAGGGAGGAGACAATTGATTATGAAGGAGAGGAGGATTAGAAATTATATCATGAATAGACCAAAATGGAAGTAAAAGAGTTTTGTGGTCAGGAGAAATGTTTAAGTTCATCATGGCTTTATAAAAATCTTCCCTAAAGCACTTTTCTCCCAAGCTGCCTGGTGCAGTCCCTCTCTATGGCCTTGAGACATCTCAACTTAGGGCTCATAACAAATTAAGGAGTATGCCTGCTGCACATTCAGTCCATCAGGACCCCAAAATTGTATTCTTCATGGCAATTCCATTAACAGAGTTCAAGTCGACTCTGAATTAAACAAATAGACTACAACATCAAATCCCTGGACGAAAATCTAGCAAATAGTTGAGGAATTAGAATGAAGAACTAAATGTCTAACTGTAATTTTCAAATGACTACCACCTCTTATTGTTGGCAGAAGCACTTTGAACTGATGTTGATGACTCAGCACTGGTTCAAGTCAGTTATATAACCAAGTAAAGCATGATTTTGTAGTTCTTTTATTTCTTCAAAAAGAGCAATCCTTAGGTTATCCAGCCAATGGTACATGAAGGATAGCTGAATAGAACCAAATTTATTAGGAAGCATGTTAGGCAAAATGTGGGGTTGGGGTTGATGCTATTTACTCGTTCAATCTTGCGCTGATGGTATAATTCTGATATTAAACGATGGTGTGTACTGATTGAAATGCCCAACTGCCAGATTCATCGATCTTACCAAAGTCTCCTGCAGTGAACATCCACTGCTGAGCAATAATTAAATTTTAACTGACATATAGCATCCGAAGTGATTAGTTATAAGCTAAGCAATTCTTTCACTTGAGTACAGATTATTTTATAACCATTGTCATGTATTAATCAGTATGAGAATAATGTGGAGCTAGAATTACAGGGCTGTAGGACCTCGCCCTGTTAGCTGGCCTAGCCAAAATACCATACATATAGAAAGCTCTCATAAAATGACGTATTGTGAGAACCTTGATTCAGAATTCCAGTCACAGAATCACAGTCCTTCAGATCAGAATACAGACAGTCTTGCTTCATTCATTTTCATGCTTACTGCTTTTCATTGTTATTGGTAGCTGTTGTATGTGAATCTACCATTAGCAGACAATGTGTGATGGATGGGTAGGGATGACTCATTCTTTAAGAAGCTGGAAATGATTCTTGCAAGAGCTCCGTGATGTGATATTATTGTGAATGGATAAAGTGAAACAGAATGTGGCTTTTTGCTGCCCTTGTTGCATCATGGGTGTTGTAAGTATGTGTCCTTTTTACAGGGGCTATTTGCTGAAAGAAAGCTTTCAGAAAACAAATAAATGTAGCGCTATTAACTGTTCAAGCTGCCAAACTGTGTGCAGAGAAAGAGATATTTTGTTTACAATTCAAGGACTAGTTAAGTTGTATCTGTGCTGCTTTAATCATTGTATTGCTTCTAGCAAATTCAAAGTAGATTTATAAGATTTATGGTATACCAGACTATTTCCTCTTTTGAGTGCTTTGTTCAAATAACTCACTTCCCCAATCCTGCTGATCTGTATAAACACACTATTGAAGTCAGTTAGGTATATTGTATTAGAAAGTCAGGGTAGAAAGTGATTCTGTATTGCATTTGAAAAATAAAGCATTATTTTACTATAAAATTCAGATTCCTTGGTTGATTAATTTTTGTATTTGTTCTTGGGACGTGAGGGTCACTGCAATGGAAAGACTTAAATTACCTTTCCCATTTGGTCTTATTAAAGTGGTGTGAGCTGCCTTCTTGAACTGCTGTAGTCTGTTTAACATAGGCACACCCACAGTGCTGTTAGGGAGAGAGTGCCAGGATTTTGACCCAGCAATAGCAGTACCAAATCAGGATGGTGTGTGGCTTGGAGGTGAAGTTGACTAGTGTTTTCATGCATCTGTTGCCTTTATTCCTTAGGTGGTGTAGCTAATTGATTTGGAAGGTGTTGTTGCTGGAGTCTTGGTAAGTTGCGACCGTGCATCTTTCAGTTGCTAGTCACTGTTACCATGGTGTTTCAAATATAGAAGGCATGAAAGTTCATGATGGTGATTTGATGCCAACTAGCAGGCTAAAATGTTTGGATGTTTCAAGTGTCCCGAGTGTTGTTGGAGACAGGCCACCTAGGCAATTGGGGAGTATTCCATTACATTCCTGACTCTCACTTGGTAAATGGCAGATTATTTTAGACTCAGAGGTAAGTTACTCGTCACAGAATTCCCACCATCTGAATTATACCTGGCACAGTAGTAACAGACTGATGCAATTAATATTTTGATCAATGGTCACTCCTGGCATGCTGGTAGTGGATTCAGCGATGGTAATGTCACTAAATTTCATTGGGAAGAGGCTGAGATGGATCATCCACTTAACACTTCTGGCTGAAAATGCCAATTTGTAGAGACATGTTGGGCCTTGTCATTATTAGTATGAAACAGAAATGTTCATTGAGCCTTCTATGTTTATTTTTTCATAGTCATCAGTTGTCAATAACAATTATCACTGTTCACAACTGGACTGTAGAGCTATGATTTTGGTTTGATGCTGTTCCCATGTTTAGCATCCATATAGCTGTATGATATATAATTGTCAGGTAAACTGAAGAGGAAAAGTCAAATAGTTTTCTTCCTCTTGTTGACTGTAAACCACTTGCTTTAATTTCTAATGGATCTGTCCTGCTGCTAAGGCAAGATATAGTAATGGATGGTTATGTAAGTGTCCAGGACATTGGTTGTAAGTCATGTGTTTGACACTGCCTGTTTCATTTCACTGTCACTTGACAAGTATGCAGGACAGCTGTCCCAACTTTGACATGTCTCCAAATATCAGTGAAAAGGACTTTAGACAGTTGACTGAGGTGAGTAGCTTTTAATATTTTTCATGCTTGGGTGGATGCCAGAAGTCCATTTCTTTTCTCATTGGACTTATTATAGTGCTTTTGACACATTGAAAAACTTGCTTGGCTGCTTCAGAGAATAGTTAGGAGTCATCTACATTGGCTGGAGCCACATATAGACTCAATCAGATAAGTGTAGCAGATTTCTTTCCCTAAAGGATATTAGTGAACCAGATTGTTCTGGATGTTAATAGGCTAGTTTCATGGTGTTCCAAATTCACTTAATTAATCGAGCTTAAATTCCCAAGCTGCTGTGAGGAGATTTGAACTCATGAATGCAGATCATTAGTCCACGTTTCTGTGTTATTAGTCCAGCAACATCGCTGATATACTTCCATTTCCACTGTTAACACATAATGATGTAGTACACATTTTTTACGATATATATATATAATTACAAATGTAAGAAAACTGAAGTTACTTCATTCTTGGTGTGATTATGTAGAAGGACGTAAAGAGAAAACATGCTAAGAATTTGGTATGACTTGCTTCTTCCCAAGCCAACCACAAGCAAGTTTTAATTGCAATTTACAAATAGCATTGTACATAATTAGAATAAATAAAAATGGTTGAAGCAACTTGTTGAATACAAATCCTTAATTGTAATCAAAGAAATAGACGTGTTCCATGGATAGATTTAGATGAACATGTCTCAATTTGGACCAATTTAAAATTATTCAGATTTACCAGATGTTTAACATTGGCTCCGAGTTTGGAAAGATAGGTTAAGTTAAAAGAAATTATAGTTTTAGAAGATTTTTAACAAGAGTGACAATAATAGCTCAGTGGGGAAATGAGGACTAAGTGAAAACGTCATATTGCAAGAGACTGATTTGTTATTATTTATTGCTCTGGTAATTTCAATTTTTTTTATACTGATGATCAGCGAATCCTTGTTATCATTATTTCACATTGTGCGTCTTGTGATGTATATTGAAAACATTATGTGTGGGGGGATCTTGTTGAAATGTATATAATTTTAATTGGGTTAGATACTAGAAGGATGTTTCACTTGATTGGGGTGTCTTGAACTAGGCAGTCATAGTCTCAGGATATAGGTTGATCATTTAGGATTGAGATGAGGAACAAATTCTTCATTCAAATGGTAGTGAACCTGTGGAATCATCTGGCTTGGAATTCTCTGCCACAGAATGTTGTAGGCAAAGTCACCTGAATATATTCAAAAAGAGATTGATTTTTTTTATATTAAAGGCACCATGGGGTATGTGGAGAAAGTAGGAACATGATGTTGTGATGGATGATCATCAGTCATGATCATGTTGAATGGGGTAGCAGCAGGTTTGAACAGCTGAATGCCCTGCCACTGTTCCTGGTTTCTATGTTTGTGCCTAAAATCCCAACAAACCTATCATAGACTGAATAATGTAATTTGAAAACATCGGATGGTCATCTCTTATAGCATCAAACTCAGTCCAGAGGGATAGAATTGACATTTTTTTCTTTTAATTTTTGTTTCTTAATACTTTTGTTAAGGTGAAAAAAAATGCGCAGTGAATGACTGGTTTTCTATTCTGGACATTTATTGCCAGTATCATATGTTATTAGATCACTTGTATAGTTTGGTACAGATAATTATTCTCTGTAGTTTCACAATGCATTTTATCGCTGTACTCAAAACAGCTGACTCTGCTCCATCAGTGCATACCCTTTTAATTCTGATTCCAGCAATACTTGCGAGCTTCATGCAAAATTTTGGGCAATTTGTCTAAGGGTTTAAATTTCAATTTAACATAATTCTTTGATCTTTGATTGCTTAGTTGCTGTGCAAAATTAGAATACAGCACTGGTAGCAATCAGCTGTCTGTAATTTTCAAACTTTTGTTTCAACATTCAAAAGATGATCGACATTCAAATATGAATCAATTGTAAATTTGGGGATAAAGAAATAGCTGGGATTCCTTGTATTTTTCAGTATAGTTTGATTTTAGTAATGCCTATTAGCAAGGAAATTCAGCTGTAACTGTGTCACATTGCTTTTAGATGAAATCGTGTTATATATAATACTCAATGTTTTTTCTGTTAGTTTGCAACACGCCTTAGTGAGTACCATCCCTCCATAATAAAGTATAATTGCCAAGTTTCCTGGTTTTCCTACAATATATTCAGGGCCAATGCCTCAAATGTTTTGTTGTATTTATAAAGTTGCATGAAAGTTTTCTCTTGCTTTCTTATTTGCTTGTTGAGATTTGCACCATCCATAGCCCTCCGCTGCACCACCTCCATTCCCTGTTTTACTGCTCTAACCCCCCTCCCAATGCAATAAAGTTCCCTTTGTCCTCACCCACCACACCACCAGTCTCTGCATGCAATGCATCATCCTTAAACACTTCCGCCAATACCAACTAGACCCTACCACCAAAAACATCTTCCCCTCCCCATCCCTCTCTGCCTTCCACAAGGACCGGTCCCTTTGACAGTCCTTGGTTTGCGCCACTCTCCCCACTGACCTCCCCCAAACCCCCAGATACCTTCCCCTGCAACCAGAAAAGATGCAAAACCTGTTTGTACACCACTCTGCTTACCTCCATCCAGGGCCCCAAGCAGTCATTCCAGGTGAGACAAAGGTTCATCTGCCTCTCTTCCAACCTAGTTTACTGCATCAAGCACTTCTGATGTGATCTTCACTATATTGGGGAGACTGAACGTAAACTTAGGGAATAGTTCACCAAGCATTGCAGCTGGGCCCGCAGGGACCGACTGAACCTCCCAGTCACCGCCCATTTCAATTCCTCCAACCACGCCCTTTCCAACACGACCATCCTTGGCCTCCTCCATTGCCACAACGAACTACACACAAACTGGAGGAACAACACCTTATCTTCCACCTGGGCAGCAGCCTACAGCTGGAGGACTCAACATTGTGTTCTCCAATTTCAAATAACCTCCCTTCCCAGCCCCTCCCTATCTCTTCCACTGCTCCCTGCCACCAAACCCGATTCATTCCTCCCATTGACCAACCAAGGTGTACCCTCTACCTGTCTTCACCTATTCCTACTTCACTACCCTGCCACACCATCCCGTTTTTCCGCAGCTGCCCCCACCCCCACCCCCAGTCCAGAAGGATTGTTACACCCAAAACGTCGACTTCTCCATCTCCTGATGCTGCCTGACTTGCTGTGTTCTTCCAGGCTCCTCCCATCCACAACTGTGAGCAGTCCCTGCTGTCAAGAGTTGCAGGAGCTGCCTTTAAAAATATTTGGATAGCCATGTGTTCTTCTCAATATGAATCCCACCCAACTGGTTTATAATGGAGCATCAGACACAAAAGACCAAAAGAGTGAAGAATCATGAGAGAAGGCAGTAATACACTTGCTATTCCACTTGCCTGTCAAGACAGTGTATCGAGACTGTTGTGAAGAACTATGCGTTAATAGACTATAAAGGAAGCCAGCTATGTAACATTGAGAAGAACAACTTAGATTTCAGGCAACTTCATGGCCAATGTTGTCAGTATACCTATAAAGATGACCATGACTTGAATTTCCAAAGTTCCATCTATTTTCAGTCAGTACAGGGGACATATTAGGAAAACAAATCAAAAATGGTCTGGATAAACTATGGACAGATGCTATGTTCTAAACCACATCTGATTTTACCAGCTGTGGAATGAGACATGCTGAGTAGAGATATTTATTTCTATGACTCTCCAGATGCCATGGTCAATCAATGTCACTCTTGACGCAAAAGCTGCTGACTTGAAAACTAATGGAGTATCTAATAATTGTCAAACTGATCACTCCTAGTAAATTGTGGTATTTTCTACCTCCTACCAGTATGTAGTAGAATAACAGCTTGTTGAAGTAGTTTGCTGCCACCAATCGTCTTTGTCTTTGCTTTGTCTTAGACACAACTTGGTGAGTCTTAGAGCATGTAGTACTGTAGAGTATTTATAGAAGAGACAGTGTTCTTGGAATTCAAAATGGTTTATTGCATAAAAGCAGTAAGAACAGTTTCATTTGGTCAGGCATCCATACTAGGATCTTGTACATAGACATCTGCACAGTAAACAAGCTAGAGTAGAGCTCCTTGTCATCAGACTGAGTGTGACATTAGTTGAATTGGTGTTGCCAATGTGACATAGCATTTAACCCCTTGAGAACTATTACTTTAAACAGGAGCATACATCAAGAAAAAGTTCTAGCTCATTAAATCTGTGGACTATCTTTGATATTTAGCAATGAAAACTACACATCAAACTCAGCACTAATCTGTGGCAATCTCATGGTTACTCAGTGAAGTGAGCTGAATTAACCAAAAGATTCAAAGGGACAAGAACTACCCTGAACTTGTGTCTTGTTAGTAACACACTCATCTGTTTATGGAACCACTCGAAAATGCCAGCAGAAACATCAAGAGTGACAAGTATTGCCCCAACTTCCATCTATTTATAAACAATTAGATTTTGAAGAAGTGGAGGTGCCAGTGTTGGACTGGGGTGGACAAAGTTAAAAGTCACATAACACCAGATTATAGTCCAACATGTTTATTTGGAAGTACTAGCTTTTGGAGCGCTGTTCCTCCGTTAGGTAGCTGTGAAGCAGGATCATCAGATACAGACATCAAGTCTCTGCAGAAATGCAAGAAATCAGGAAAGATCCTGAATGGATTACGGATCACAAACCCACTCAAGTCGACCTACAACACAGAGTATGCTGAGAGACTTTTCTCGCATAAAACCTTAAGTTATCTGGAGAATGTGACTGTAAAGAAGTTCTGGGATTTACATATTAATGAACCAAAATCTGCAACCCATTCTAAAAGTGAAAGACTTAACAGCAATCTAGGTTTGTTCAATATATCGTTTCAGTTGCATGACACTGAGATTTTTTGCGATACATTCTGTGTCTTATGATCCTGCTTACAACTACTTGATGGAGGAACAGTGCTCCGAAAGGTAACACTTCAAAATAAACCTATTGGACTATAACCTGGTGTTGTGCGATTTTTAACTTTGAAGAAGAGCAGGGAAGTTTTCCCAGTGTCCAGACCATTATTTATCTTTCAATCAATATCACAAAAACAGATTATTGGGTCACTATTACATTGATGTTTGGGAGCATGTTGGGCATAATTTGGTTGCTAACCTTCTTGATTACAACAATGAAAAGATGTATTAAGTAGTTTAGTAGGCACAAGGTACTGTGTGACCTTTGGTAGTCATAAAAGATACAATATAAATGAATGTTCTTTTTCTTGCAAGTACAGGACTGGGACCAGTCACATAGCAGGTAGGGATGCTGGAAAGCCGATTCAGCTACATTGGAAGTTTGAAAGTGTTTGTTAGAGATGGTGCAAAAAACACAAAAACAATTGGTTTACCGTACGTTTCACAATTGTACCTTACCATTAGAGCTGAGTCTGGATTTAATAGGAGAATCTCTAGCACTGGAAGGTTCCAAGTTGCATGATGCCTGCTCAGATGTATCATTGCTTCTATTAGCCAGGACAGGCAGAGTTCATTATAGACGTGTTGAGCACCATTGTGCCTCCATCTACGATACACAGCTTGCTTAACTTCTCCCATGCTTTCAAACATCCATGTAATTTAATTCCCTCTATACAAGTCTGGTCTCGTAATTTACAGTCCGACATTGCAGTATTGTCCTTGTTGCTTTCTAATTCTTCAATGCCTTAAGATGTCTAAAATTGCTAACAGTGTTCCTGCTACATCTCAAGGATGATGATTAGTATAAGGTTAGACTTGCTTGTTTCAACTTCCTTGAGATGCATGCAAGTATTTGATCAGCATTATAAATAACAGCTTCTCATTTAGAAGCTTTTATTCAGAATTTTAGTTTGAAGTCAGTGGGGAGACAATATTGTTGATCAAGAATTTTCAGTGAATAATAAAGGATAGATTTTCGCTTGTTTCAGTACACTTTGTTGAGGTGAGAAGAAGTAAGTTCTCTTAAAAAACTGTAGTAAAAAAGGATGCTTTTGGACACAATCTTATTGTCAATAAAACAGATGCAGCACCATCTTTCTTAACTGCGTTTTCAAAGAAGTAGTTGTGACTACAAGACAGTCATGTCGGTGGGAGATAATACTACACAGCTGGCAAGTATTTCAAAATAGTGGAGAATAGTATGGTGGTTGTGGAGAGGTAAGATGGGTGTAAGGGATGGAAAATATATAATTTGACCCTATTTAAACTCACCTCTGAAATTATCGTCGCCTTTTTAAGAACATGATTTTTCTTGAAATGCCTGTTCATGTGAATAAAACATTAATTCAGTTTCATTCAGACAACTTCTTGACTGGTATCAAATGCATATTTGTAGCGAGGTAGTGAGTAGTGTGGATTTGATCCAAAAAAAAATTAATTTTTGAGTGCATTGAAGCTGGCAAAATTATTTTAGACAAATGTATTAATTGATGTGTATCTTTATTGAGAAGCTTGAATGCAGAGTCAAAATTCATATTTCAGAAGCCCACAACAGTTAAGATAATGAATGAAGTGATAATTAAGAAATAATAAGATAATGTGAGAGAAGAAAAGAGGGCAAATTATAGGAAAATCATGATATGCAGGAAGTAAGAGTGCTGAAATTGGAGGACTTTATACCCAAGTATTAATTGCATTAATGCTGGAGTAAAGGGTCAAGAAGGGAAAGATTTTCATAAGTATATTCAGGAAAACCTCCTATCCTTATGAATTTTTGGCTCATCTAGGAGTTAGACATAGATCTAGTACTGGAAAATCAGATGGGCCAACAGAATCAAGTGTCTGTGGGATAACATGGGGATAAGATTGATCATTATGTCACAAAGTTATGATTATTGTTCAGAAAAGAGGAATAGCACTTTTCATCTAACAATGGTATTCACTGATAGAAGAATACCAAATTTCAAACAGAACAAGAATTTATACTGCACAGGAAAAGATTGGCATATTTGATATTGGTTGTTCAAGGCATTGCCATCGGGAATACACTAGGGAGCTATTAGCTAATTCAAAAAAGGAACAATGCCGAGGCAGAGGACTAGTCCGTGCATACGAATAAGCTTATCAATGGAGAAGACCAAGAAACAATCTGAAGTAGAACTTCTAAACTGGCTAACTTTAATGGGATATGAATGGATTTCAGCAAGGAAAAGTAGAATCAAAGATTGACAGGATAATCTGTAACAAATGATGGGTAATCTTTAAGGATAAGTTGTTTCAACTGCAGACTTTATACATTCCAACAGGGAAAAAGCGGTACGGGAGTCAAATCCAAGGCTACTTGGACATTGCCGAAGTTAGATAATATGCTGAAACAAGATAGAGGTGTTATGATGTATGTCAGGTGACTACTTCAAGCAGGAACTAAATCAAGTATAATAAGTTGAGGGTGAAGTGACGAGAAATGAAGACAGGCCCAGTTGACCCAATCTTTCCTCATTAGACAGATTCCTGCCATCCCAGGAATCTGTCCAGTGAACCTTTGTTGGACACCCTCGATAGAAAGTCTATATTTTCTTAGATAAGCAGATCAAAACTAAACTGCACACAATACACGAGATTTGATCTCACCAAGGCCCTGATCAGTTGCAATAAGACGCTGCACATGTACACTTGTTTTCAGTGACCGGTGTAGAAAGACACCCACATCCCTCTGAATATCAACATTTCCCAATCTATCACCATTTAAATAATACTCTACTATTTTGATTTTCCAACTGAAGAGAACAGCTTCACACTTACCTATATTATATTGCATCTGCCATGCATTTGCCCACTCTCACAGCTTGTTTAAATTGCCTTCACGTTTCTTTGCATTCTCCTCACCACTCATGACACCATCTCGTTTTGAGTAATCAGTAAACTTAGAAGCATTACATTTGACTCCCTCTCCTAAATCAATGATATTTGGTTGGATAGATTGAACCCAAGTACTGATACCTTTGGTACCCCATTTGTCACCACCTTCCACTTTGAAAAAGACCCACTTTTTTCTATTCTCAGTTTCCTGACCATGAACCAATATTCAATCCATCCCAGTAAACCCATGTGCTTTGATTTTGCACAATAACCTCTTATGTGGGATCTTATCAAACGCTTTCTAAAAATCCAAGAAATTGACATCCACTCGGTCTCCTATTAGTTATGTAGTAAAACAAAATCTCCAGTAGGTTTACCAAACACTATTTCTCTTTTATAATCCATATTGACTTTGTACAATTTTGTTGATAATTTCATATCCTTTACAAAAGACAATAGATAGAGGGGAGAGTTACCAGGGGAGTTTGAGGAATGATGGATTTTAGCTACGACATTTAGTTTGAAGAAAATGGGTTTGATCTCCTTTAATAAAGATGATTGTGGGGAGATTTGATAAAGGTGTACAAAATTGTGACTGGTTTAGATAATGGAGACAAAGAAAAAAATCTTTCTATTAATTGATAATACCAGGAATAGCAAGCACAGATTTAGGGTTTAGGGACAGAGATATAGGTTTAACATGAGAAAGAATATATGTTGCAAAGTGTAATATTCTGGACCTGGCTGCCTTCTTGGGTGTTGGAAGTGGGGACAATATAGGGTTCAAAGGTAAACTGGATGGATACACATGAGAAATAAATATCTATGGCTGACGAGATTTGCTGGGTTGAAAAATTTAATTTTGTACTTTTCTGATTCTATGAATCAAATAATGTTCTACATGGCTTTTACAAGATTTCAAACTATACAAGAAAGGTGAAACTGGTAAAATGCAGGTGGCTGGCTAGTTAAGCTAGAATGGTAAGAGACAATTTTCTGTCATCAGCTCAAGTTACAAAAGTGTGATTTAGGGTAAATAAGAACTTTTTTTGACTTACAGAGAGCCAGCAACTCCTGCAATAGGTTGCTACTGTCTGTGAGCATAGGATCAAAATAGTAAGGTTAACTCTAGTAGCAGAAAAATTCTTGAAACAGTTATTCAGGATTGAGTGAGTGGTCACGTAGAAAAATGTGATTCAATTAGAAGGAGCCAGCACAGATTTCTTCAGGGAAAATCATATTTAACTAACTTGCTGGAGATTTTTTAAACAGGTAGCAAAGAGAGCTGATGAGAGCAACATTCTTGATATGATGTACGTGGACTTCAAAAAGACAGTCAAAACAGTGCTGCACAACAGGCATGTTAAAAAAAAGTTATAGTTTACTGAATAAGTGGAACAGTAGCAACAAAAGTATGAAACTGGCTAAGAGATAGGGAAAAAAAATTAAGTTAATGTATATTTTTTGGGCTGGAGGAAGGCTGCAGTGGAGTTCCCCAGGGGTTTGTCTTGGGATTTTGGCTTGCTTTTCCTGTTTTAAGATCTTGGTTTGCAGGGGGCTATTTCTAAGCTTGCACATGATACAAAACTCAAAAACATTAAAACCCGTGACAAGGACAGTTTAAAACTGCAGAATGATACTGATAAGCTCTTAGAGTGGTAAGATGGAGGTAGATGAAGTTCAATGTAGAGAAGTGTGATGTAATAAATTTTGGTAGAGGGAGAATAGAGAGACTGCACAAAATAAAGAGCACTACCTTGAATGATGTTCAGGAGCAGACAGACTTCGGTATTTCTGTGCATAAATTACTCATGGTCATAGGCAGTTAATAAGGAATACAATACACTAAGCTTTATTAATAAAGCATTAGAGTACAGGAGCAAGGAGGTTATGCAAAACTTGTATAAGGACACTAATTAGACCTGATTTGGGGTGTTGTGTACAATTCTGGATGCCATATTTTGGGGAGGATGGGAATGCAGAAAGTTTTCTGAAAATGCTTCTAGATATGAAAACGTCATTAATGAAGACAGATTGGAGAATTCAGGACTATTTTCCATGGAAAGCTGAAGGCAAAGAGGAGATATACATTTTCAAAATCATGAGGGGTATGGAAAGTGTAAATATGGAGATATTGGTACCTCTCATAGAAGGATCAAGAGTGAGAGGACAGATTTTAAATAATTTGCAAAAGAAGTAAATCTAATGTGAGAAAAGACATTGTTATAAAATGAGTAAGGCTCTGGGGTGTGTTGCCAAACAAAGAGACCGAGCGCTGCAGATGCATAGACCCTTGAAAGTGGAGTCACAGGTAGACAGGGAGGTGAAGAAGACATTTGGCACGCTTGCCTTCATTGGTCGTAACATTGAGTATAGATTAGATTCCCTACAGTGTGGAAACAGGCCCTTCAGCCCAACCAGTCCACACCAACCCTCCGAAGAGTAACCCACCCAGACCCATTTCCCTCTGACAAATGCACCTAACACTTATGGGCAATTTGACATGGCCAATTCACCTGACCTGCACATCTTTGGACCGTGGGAGAAAACTGGAGCACCCGAAGGAAACCCACACAGGCACATGGAGAATGTGCAAACTCCACACAGACAGTCACCCGAGGCTGGAATCGAACCTGGGACCCTGGTACTGTGAGGCAGCAGTGCTAACCATTGAGCCACCATGCCACCCCACAGAGTTGGGATATTATGATGTGGCTGTACAGAACATTGGTGAGGCCACTTTTCAAATACCACGTACAGTTTTGATTGCCCTTCTATCGGAATTTTGTTGTTAAACTTGAAACAGTGCAGACAAGACTTGCAAAGATGTTGCCATGACTTGACAGTTATCAGGAGAGGCTGATTAGGCTGGTTATTTTCTTTCCATGACTGTTGGAGGCTGAGGAGTGACCTTATAGAGGTTTATAAAATCACAAGGGGCATGTATAGGATAAATAGACAAGATCTGTTTCCTTTGTTGGGGAAGTCCAAAACTAGATGACATAATTTTAAGGTGAGAGAAGAAAGATTTAAAAAGGACCTGAGGGACAACCTTTTCATGCAGAGGGTGGTGCGTGTATGGAATGAGCTGCTCGAGGAAACAATGGGGACTGATACAATTGCAATATTTAAAAGATATCTGGATGGATATATAGATAGGAAGGGTTTAGAGGAATATGGGCCAAATGCTGGCAAATGTGACTAGGTCATTTTGGTTGGCACGGATGAGTTGGACCAAAGGGCCTGTGTCTATACTGTACCACTCTTTGACTCTGAGTACTTAAGTCTGTAAAAAGTTGCCTGTAAATGTATTTAAGGTTGGTTCCGTTAAAAATTCAGGAGGGCATTCAATGTACATTTCGGAACAGTATTCAGGATAATGGGGAAAAGTCTGGAGCTGAAAGTTTTCCTGTAAGTTTAACTCAGTTCTATAAGTTAGATGGTTTAATTGTAATTGTTCTATGAGTTGACTGGTTTCATGGCATGTTTTGGATTGATCATGGACTCCAGAATGGAGCTTATCAAACTTTTTCCTCCTTTGCCCTTTCTCTTGTTGCCCTATCACAAGAGGTTGTGTGGTAGTGGATAAGCAGAGATGGAAGGTTGAAATTTTCAGGAGTGTTGCGAAGTATTTCATGTGAGCTCGACTTGGTTGATAGGCCATGTGATAGATTGCTGAATTTGTTCATTCACTCACAACACGTCCTGGGAAACAATGAGTTACAGTGGTACAATGAGTTGTTTTCAACTCTTTGCCCTGCCCCCACCCAAGACCAGTTAAAGCAACCACTTGATTACAGAGGAGAATCAATGCATAAAATAGAATATTTAAATATAAATTAGATTTGGACTGGGGGCAACAAGAGAGCAAGGTTCAGAGAAGCATAAGCTTACTTAAGGTTGAAGCAATTAGTAAAAGTATGCAAGTTACTTAAAGAAACAAGTATAATGATGCAACATGGTGAGATTGCATTGTGCTAATAATGTTTGTGCCAGAGAAGATAATGCAAAATGACAAATGGGTGAAGGATTTAACCTATGATTTACAGACGTTTCCTCTCTCTACATATAATATATATCACGGAAATATTTCCTTTGATCTTTAGTTTTACAGAAACTGTTAGTGTGAGCCTTTACAATCTATTATAACATTTCTAATGGAATCAAGAAAAAAATAGAACGTGTCCCTGCTATATTTATGATATCACCAGTATAAATCAACCAGAGGAAATAATTCTCACTGATTCTGCTATTCTATTTTATACCCAATATGAAAGTAATATATCCATATCACATCTTCTATCTTCAGCTGTGAGAATGTTATTTGTGAAAGGAGAAGAGTAGGAATGGAGGATAATCTATATTTGCACTAACTAAAATATCTGTTAGGCTTCTTATGGCCCAATGTCAAGACAACACGAGCAGTGGAAACAAACAAACTCCAGATAAGAATAGATTAAATTTTAATCTGTGTTAAATATCAAGAATATGAAAAACAATCATGTTTAAATCTTGCCACAAACTTGGTTGCCTAGCTACAGATTCAATTTCTTCTTTGACAGCAACCTGAGGCTGAACCAGGTTCCATGCAACCTCAGGCTGCTATATGGCACTGAGTTGACCTTTTGATCTTATATCCTTGACACAAGATCACATTTCATCTCTCTAATATTGCCCATCTCCTTCTCTTATTTAGTTCATTTTCTACTGAAATATTGATTCATGCTTTTACCACTGTTAACCTTGGAAATTCTGATGTTCACCCAGCAGGTCTCCCAAAATTATCCTCCATCAAATTAAGTTTATCCAAAATTCTACTGCTCATCTCCTAAATTGCATTAAATTCTGTTAACTCATCCCCTTTGTGCTCACTGATGTACCTTGGATCTTGTTCCTAAAACATCTTGAACTAAAATCTCATCCTTGTGTTCAAATCTCTGCATGACCTTACCTCTTTCTATCTGTCTAACCTCATCCAGTCCTACAATCCTCTGTGATCTCTGTATTCCTATAAGAATGATCCCTTCTCCATGCCCCACTTCCTTTGCTCCACCATTGATAACTGTTCTTTCGGATACTTACTACCTAAGATCTAGAATGCCTTCTCTAATCTGTCAATCTACTTATCCTTTAACATACAGTTTAAACTTAGCTCTTTTTTTAAGTTTGTGCCAATTTTTACATGGATAATCATTTTATCGCATTAAAGGTGCTATCAAAGGAGCAAGTTGTTGGGACATTTGAACTATTTTTCTATCTATTGTGGTCAATCAGCTAGTTCACATTAGTTACCATTGTTAGTTCATTGTGAGGTCTGTACATTTACTGATTGCTCATATGATCCAAATGACTCCACCTCTGGAAAATAGTGTACCAAGTGTTTTCAAGGATCAAATGAAACACCACCATATACAAAATGTACCTTGTCTTTGTCCAAATTTTCCAAATATAGTCTATAGCCTTTTATCAGTCAAACATGTATCAATGCACATCATTTTGGCAGTCATAGATTGGCCTAAATTTGCTACCCTATTTAAATTTGTTTGGTTTATCTCACAGCTATCTTTGTGCTCCTTAAGTTTATGTTTGGATATTCAGAGTAAGTGAATGCATCAACTATCTGCCTTAAGCTAAGAGTGTACAATCACAATGAATTATTTTCCATCATTTGTTGTTTCTCAGCTCTTACCTTTAAGACTCTCTTATACCTTGAGGGTTTCCCTTTTTGCTTGATATTTTCAAATGTATACTGCTCTGTTTAAAATTGCTTTGAGGTCTCTGTCACTTTTTTTTAAATTTTAGATTGTTTCTGTTTGTAATGGATCTTTCTAAACATTTATTTTCTGTAACTTTTACAGCACATGTCTAGTAGAAATATAATTACCGAGTGAGATTCTTCTGCATTTTCACACTGACATCTTGTTATGATTCCAGATGTTAGGAAAACTATTCCTTTCTTCCATTACGTTTTGCAAAGAGGTTCAAATAGTTCTGTTGACAGGGATGAGAATAATTTTAGTTTTCAAAAATGAATCTGGTCATGTATCAATGAATTCTTTGTGTTGCATCTTTGCAATGGACTATTACTGTTCTTTCAAATGCATGATCAACTTCTCTCTTTTCGACATGGGAATCAACTATTTCTAATCATCACAGAACTGTTGAGTCACACTTCAATTACTGAATAAGCAGGCTGTTACATGGGAACAGGAGCAGGTCATTCATCTCTTTTTGAGCCTATTCCGTTATTCAATTAGGTCATGGCTGATCTATATCTTAACCCCATTTATCTGCTTTGATTCCATCTCCCATAATACCCTTCTTACATTTGTCTGACAAAAATCTATCAATCACGGTTATGAAATTTTCAGTTGGCTTAGCTTCATCAGGTATTTGAGAAGAGAGTTCTGGATTTCTACTACCTTTTATGTCAAGAAGTGTTTACCAACATTAATCCTGAGCAATCTATATTTAAACTTACGATTATGCCCATGTCCTCTCTCCACCCCAGACTGTACTTCACCAGAGAAAATAGGGTTTTCTCCATGTACTCTTCAAAATTCTTAACATATCAGGAACACCTAAATTATATTGCCCCTTAATTCTCCACTCTTGAGGGAATATGAACCAAGTTTTACATCACAACAGACATAACACTTTAAAAGTAGTCCATTAACCAGAAAGTGCTTTGAGATACCAATGGTCCTCAAAAGTGATAAATAATGTAAGAGACAAAATCAGAAATTACTGCAGAAACTCAGCATCTGTACAGAGAGTCCAATGACTCTTCATCAGTTCTGATTCACTGAGTTTCTCCAGTGTTTTCTGTTTTTGTTTCAGGTCTCCAGCATCCACAGTTCCTTGATTTATGCAATGTAAGTTTTCTTTTGGTCTTTCCTCATAATTCAATTGTTTTAGCCCCCATATGATTCTGGTGATTCTGCACTGCATCACAGCAGGCCTGAGGTGACGTTTAGAATTGAACATAGCAATCCAGATGCTATGGAATCAAAATTTTATACATCAATAGCATGGTTTCCAGATTTTAATATTCCAGTCCCCTTGAAATGAAGTGCAACATTTCACAAGCATTTTCAGGTTTTTGTCCATTCCAATTTATTTCCATGGATTTGAAATCTTTCTGCTCTTTTACAGTTCTTCACTTGTCATCTTTTAGCAATAGTTAAAAAATAATTTTGTCAGCAATTCAGAAATTATAAATTTTAACTGATGGGAGTAGTTTTCAATATTGATGTAGTAAAATAATTATGCAAATAGCTTTGTTAATTGATAGTCTCACACCAGTGATTACTATTGAAATGGGATGTAAAGTAGATGGCTGATCCAAAACTACCAAACTTGAAAATTTACTCAGAGTAATTCTCTCAATCTTTCTGCCTGGCTATAAATATCGAATTCAATCAATTGTTTGATAGTACAGAACTTGAATATTGATTATGAGAGAGAGATGTTGTCAAAGTTTTTCATTGTACACTCATTAAAACGTGTGTAAGAATACCATATTTCTAAAAAGCAGAACAATTTGTACTGCAGGCAGAAAGGCTACAGATTTATTACTGTACTAATTGCTACTCTAACAACCATTTAAGATAATCAGTTGAATTGGTAACATGGCCTACACTTGCTGGAAGTGATATACATGTCATATTTAGGTACATGTTCTCTGAAAACAAAAGGAATATGTTTAATCTTTGTAACTTTTTTGGATACTTGGGAGCTTGGGGAGCCCATAGTTTCCCATTGTTTTTTCCATGCCAATGACTCAGACAATCAGAGTTAATGAGCCAAACAATCAACATTCTTTTTCTTCAGGAATATAAATTGGTCAGATTGTTTGAAATTTGGCATTCTTGCATTTGTCTTGGTTGCAAGACGTAGATCTTCAGCAACAGAGCTCTCTTTTGAACATTGCAAGGTACAATGTTCTGAGCATCCCTATACAAGTAATATTAACTTTCAGAAAGAAATATTGATTCCAACATACTTGTTGAATAAATATTCCATCAGAAGGGGGAGGATCAAAAACTAAAAACAACTATTCATGATGTTAAGTGAACTTGCACCCTTACATTTTACCAAATATATCTGCAATAACATATAAAGATATTGATAACAAGATCTTCTAATTTGTGTGTCAGTACAATTTCAGGACACTCAGAAACCAGACTTCCCAATTCATCTCCCAGAGTTTATCTCTTTTAAACTCATTCTTCCTTTTGCTGTCCTTGTTTTTATTTTCTCTCTAGGATACTTTCAGCTACAGGCAACTGCAACAGAATCAACTGTTTCAAAAAATTAAACATCTGGCTAATGAAGGCTACTGTCCATATGCTTTCTTCACTACACCTTCTACCTGTGCTGACACCTTCAGGGATCTATGGATCAATATTTGTTTGTTCCTCAATACTCCCTCGGGACTTACGATTCATGGTGATGTTATTCCCTTACTAGACCTCCCAAAATGCGTAACCTCAAACTTAGCAGGTTTAAGTTCCATCTGCTATTATTCTGCCTAGTTTACCAGCTAATCAATGTCAAACTGTAGTCTGAGAACATTCTCCTCACTACTAACAACGCCACCACTTTTTCATGTCATCTTCAACTTACTATTTATTCCTTCGGTATTCACATCTAAGTCATTAACTTACATAATAAATTCTGGATTAGTGGTGCTGGAAGAGCACAGCAGTTCAGGCAGCATCCGAGGAGCAGTAAAATTGACATTTCGGGCAAAAGCCCAATTCCTGATTGAAGGGCTTTTGCCCGAAACGTCAATTTTACTGCTCCTCGGATGCTGCCTGAACTGCTGTGCTCTTCCAGCACCAGTAGTCCAGAATCTGGTTTCCAGCATCTGCAGTCATTGTTTTTACCTAACATAATAAATTGCCAATAACTGTGGTACAGTGCCTGTTGCTGGTCACAGGCTTCTAATCACAAAAACAACCTTCCACCATCATTCTTTGCCTCCTATTTGTAAGCCATTTTTGGATCCAGTTTTCCAACGTATCTTGAATCCCATGTGCTCTTAACGGTTGGACCAGTCTTCCATGTGGGACCTTATCAAAGGCTCTGCAGAAGTCTGTGTGAACCACATCAACTACACTATCATCATCAAGATAATTAGTCAACTTTTCCAGAACTCAATCATGTTAGTCAGACAGCTTTGCCTTCTAACAAAGCTGGTGTGACTATCCCTAATCAAACCATATGTTTCCAAATGTTGATTTAATTCTGCTTTTCCAATAAGTTTCCTACCACTGAGGTCAGACTAATTGGTCTGTAATTACCCTGTTGCCTTTTTTGAACAAAGGAATCACATTAGATATCCTGCAGTCATATGGCACTTCATCTGTGCCCAGCAATGGATTAAATATGTCCGCTAAAAACCCAGCCATCTAATTTAAGATCTCACAAACTCCGGCTCCATGCACAGATTGCCTTTATGTTCTTTATTAGATTCAAGGAGCACAGAGAAAGCCCTTTGGCCCATCAAGTCGGCACTGATATAGCTACCATGAAAAGTGAACAAATCTCAATTTCCTGCACTTGTCCCATATCATTGAATGTTATGATATTTGAAGTACCCATCCAAATAGTTTTTAAAGGTTATGAAGTTTCTAGCCTCCCACTACCTTCCCAAGTAGTGCATTCCAGATTCCCACTACTCACTGAGTGGAATATGTTTTCCCCAAATCTCCTCTGAATCTCCTGCCCCTTACCCTAAAACTATACCCTCTTGTGATTGACTTCTCAATCCAGGGGAACAATTGCTTTATTCACCCTGTCCATGCTCCTCATATCCTCATACACCTTAATCATGTCTCCCCTGCTCTAAAGAAAACAATTCAAGACCACCTCGTCTTTCTTTCTCACTCAATATCACCATCCCAGGCAACATTCTGGTGAAACTCTTCTGTACCCACTACAGTACTATCACATCCTTCCTATCGTGAGGTGATCAGAACTGCAAACAGTACTGCAATTGTGGCCTGACCAATGCTCTGTACAACTTCAGCATTACCTCCTTGCACTTATAATCCATGCCACGATCAATGAAAGCAAGTGTCCCAAGCTTTCTTAACTATCCTACTCATGTGCTCTGCTGATTTCAAGGATCTGTGAGTAATTACCCCAAGATCCCTCTGTTCCTTTAAGCTACCCAGTGTCCTGCCGTTCATTAAATACTCTCTCATGTTTCTTCTTGCAAAGTGCATCACTTTGCACTTATGAGGGTTAAATACTATCTGCCACTGGTTTGTCCTTCTGACCAACCCATCTATATCTTCCTGTAACCTACAACCACCTTCTTCACTGTTAACCACTTTACCAATTTTGGTGTCATCTAAAAATTTGCTTAACCTTTCCCCCACATTTTCAATTACATAATTTATGTATAAAACAAACAAAAAGGGTCCCTGTACTGATCTTCAAGGTATACCATTGGACACTGTCATCCAGTCACTCAAGTGACTGTATTCTATTACTAGCCCAGTTTCTGATACATCTCACCAGGTTTCCCTCAATACCATGTGATTTAACCTTCTCAATCAGTCTCCATGTGGGACCTTTTCAAAAGCTTTGCTAAAATCCAAATAAACTACATCAACTGAACTTCCCTCATCCACACACTTGATCACATTTTCAAAACATTTTAACAAATTTGTTAGGCATGGCCTCCCTCTGAGAAAGCCATATTAACACCCCTAATTAACCTATGCCTTTCCAAATGACTACTGATTCCTTCCTTCAGAATTTTCTCCAATAGTTTTCCTACCACTAATTTGAGACTCATTAGTCTGTAACTTTCCTGCTTCATCGCTACTACATTTGTTAAAAAATTGAACCATATTTTCGATTCTCCAGTCCTCTGGCACTTCTCCCATGGCCAGAGAAGAATTAAAAGTTTATGTCAGAGTCCCTGCAATTTCCTGCCTCACCTCCCATAGCAACCTGGAATGCAATTCATCTGGACAGGGAATTTGTCTGTTTTTAAGCCCAAAAAAGCCATCAATACCTCCCCATTTCCCATGCCTATATATGCAAGTTACTCAGAGTCCCGTTTCCTGAATTCATTTCTCATTTTCTTGAGTGAAAACCGAAGTTTTCACTCACCATCCCGCCAATATCTTATGGCTTCACACACAGATTACTTCCTTGGCCTAATGGGTCCTCCTCTTCCCTGATTAACCTCTTCCCTTTAATGCATTCATAAAATATTTTTAGGAGGTCCCACGCTTTCCTTGGTAATTCTCTTCCTCTTAATATACTAAAATTCCATGGGGTTTTCCATAATTCTATCAGTAAAAGATATTTTGTGGCCCCTCTTTGCTCTCCTAATTTCAAAGCACCCCTACACTCTATACTCCTGAAGAGGCTTTCCTGTTTTTAATGCTCTGTACCTAACATACGTTTTCTTCTTTTTCTTTATCAAATTCTTGATTTTCCTTAGCATCTCGCATTCCCTGAACTTGTTGCCTTTACCCTTTACTCTTTGAGGAACACCTCAGCCTTGAACTTTCCCAATCCTCTTTCCAAAAGTCTCCTACTTTCCGGTTGTAGACTTATATACAGGTCGCTGCTCCCAGACTATGCTTGCTAGATCCGTTTAATGATATTGAAATTGGCCTCTCCCCAATTTAGTTACTTCTGTTCTATCCTTATCCCTTTCCACAACGACTTTTAACTTTCGTTCCAATTTTTGAACTTCTTAAATTTTGTCAACTTCGTACTTTTGTTGTCTCCATATTTACTTTCTGTTCAATTAAATAGTTTTCATAATTGCAAGTTGTTTTAAACTTGTAATATTGTAGAGATTTATTTCAATATTTTCCTATGTCTTCAGCAAAAATCTGTCTCCATTGTTTGAAACCCTGAGGCCTAAAATAATTCTACTTACACTTTGCATTAACGTTATTTTTGAAGTAGTCTGAAAAATTGCATGCCTTATTCCAGAATGTTCTTCACCATTGATCTGTATAATTTTATGAAACTTTGTTCTGACTTGTAAGTCAATATCCTCCAGATGCACACAGTAATTGACTTGTTTTACTGATAACTGCCTAATACTAATGAACTCCATTTCAGTAAAGACATAAACTAGAAGCTGCAAAATCTGGAGGTAGAGATTTTTAAAATCTCTATTAGTCCCTTTTAAGGTCCAAAATAGCACCTGTGATCCAAATACTCTTCTGGAGAGGTCTGATTTAAGACTTTCCTGAAATTGGCAACTTATTGCTCATTGTAAGAGGGATCTTCACTAATATTAATCTTAAAGATGAATGGAGATCTTGCCACTAATTTCAATCATCTTCTAATGCTAGTCTAAGACTCACAAATACTAAGTGGTGAAGGATGATCACAGGGTCGTCACAGCAGAAAGAAGCATGGCCTTCAACAACAGGAAATGTTTATTACATTGTAGTAAGACAGCAAGTTTCAACAGAGGAAGTCCAGATAACTCTCTTGCCACTAAATAAGAGACTAGAATTAAAATCATTATAGTGTGGAAACAGGCCCTTCAGCTCAACAAGACCACATCGTCCCTCCAAAGAGTAACCCATCCAGATGCATTCTCCTTCCCTAAATTTACCCCTGATTAACGAAAATAGCCTACACATCCTCTAAGACTATGGACAATTTAGCATGGCCCAGTCACCTAACTTGCAGACCTTTTGGGTTGTGGGAGGAAACTGGAGCACATGGAGGAAACCCACGCAGAGACGTGGAGAATGTGCAAACTCCACACAGACAGTCGCCCAAGGCTGGAATTGAACCCAGGTCCCTGGCGCTATGAGGCAACAGTACTAACCACTGAGCCACCATCTTTTTCAAGACTGTGACTGCATCAAAACTGTGTCATTACAGATTATAGTATCTATCAACAGATTGTATCAGACTGACAGCCATCTCCCAGAGATTGTCACTGATATATCAGTGGGTGGGGCTATTCCAAAGTTTCTGAGTTAACTTTTACAGATCATCGTCTCATACAAGGGCCACGATAGACATTAATTGGTAACATCATTAGCACAGGCAATGGCATTGTGTACCAGACAGATGCAGAATAGGTCAGTTAGTGATGTGGCAGCAGCAAATGCCATATTCACTCTGACTATAACACCCATTCCCAACTTTGCAGAGCTAGCATCAAATGAATACAAAACAAAATGTCATTGTACACATACCAATGATATTTTTTAAAAAATACCTTCACAGGTTGGATATGCAGAGAGTCAGACAACCTCAGCATCTTGAAGACAAGTAAAAGGAAGAGGAGGAGGGGAAGGAGGAATGAATGGTGCAACCGACATATTCCTTTATGGCTCAGCAATCTGAGATCAGTTAACCTACTTAATAACAATGAACACAACTCCCTACTAAATAATAGTCCCCGAACTTTCCTCTCTTACAGGTAACCATAGTGTCTAGAACACATCTTTAAAATAAAAAAACTACCATAAAACAAACATTGCAATTAATACTATCAAACAAACTGTCCATTATTATTTAGTCACTGATCAGAGACAGGAGGCTGTGGCTACAGCTGAGGCAGTTAAAGAGATCATAAGACCAGGAGCAATAACTATTCAAATTTTCCAACAAATTTGAGGTTATTTCCCTCTTGGATGAGAGTGAGGGTTAATGGTAGATGAGTTACTTGATCATGGCACAGTGGTATGGGAAGTCATTCAAGTAGTTCAAAAAGCTATGCATCCAAATGTGCATAACATTCAAATGATCAAAAGCAGATGAACTGGGTGTAAATAGAATAAAAACACTTGATTTGATAGCTATTACAGAGGCACGGCTGCAGGATAATGTAGACTGTGACCTGAATATTGATGGGTACAGGATATTTGAGAAGGACAGCAGGTTAGGAAAATATGGAGCTGTGGTGGGGGTGGGGGGAGGGGTAGCTGTGTTAGTTAATGATCATATCATCACAATGGAAGAGGTGATCAAAGTTTTGGAAATCAAGAAATAGAGAGTGATTTCGGTTGAGATGAGAGAAGCAAGGAATTAGTTATGGGATTGGTTGACAAGCACTCTAACAGCAATGAACTGAAGGATGGACTATAAATGACCAACTAATGGTGGAAGCTTGTCAGAAAAGTACAGTGATAGTCTTTTGGGGATTTTAATTTAAATATTAACTGGAGAAATCAGATGGACAAAGGTAACCTTGATGAAGAGTTCATACTATATTTTCTAGATATTTTCTGAGAACAGTACATTCTGGAGTCAACCAGAGAGTAGGCTATGCAGGATGTAGTATTGTGAAATGAATAGCATTAATAAATGACCTCATAGCGAAGGTGTCCTTCGGTAGCAGCAATTGTAATATGATTAATTGAATTTCACATTCATTTTGAGGAAAAGCAGAGTGGATCCATAACCATTAATTTTAGGAGCCAGTGTGAAGGCATAAAAGTTGAGCTAGCAGAATTAAACTGGCAAGTTAGGTTATGGGAAATGCAATAGAGATTCAGTGCCAACATTTATGGTAATATTTGAAAATATGTACAAAGAAAAATTCTAAAGGGTGAACCCATCATCCATGGCTAAATAAAACAGCTAACTATCGTATCAAACTTAAAGCATATATTAATGCAAAGTTGGCTTTCAGGTCAGAGGACTGGACAGAATATGAAAAAAAAACAAGAAATGATTAAACCTTAGTAAGGAGAGAAAATTAGAGTACATGAGAAAGTTAGCTATAAATATAAAATCAGATAGTCATAGTTATTATGGTTATCTTAAAAAGGAAATTAGTCTGGGGAATTAATAATGGAAAATATGGAGATGGCAGATGAAATAAAGAGGTATTTTTCATCCATCTTCACTATGGATGATTCAAGTGACATGACAGAAATAGTTGTAACTCAATAAATGGAAGAGAGAGAGAGGACCCAAGAAAATTACAATTAGCAAGTTTTGAGAAGATTTGTAGCTCAGGTTAAGGTTCTGGGTGTAGATTTGCTCGCTGAGCTGGAAAGTTCATTTTCAGATGTTTTGTCACCATACTATGTAATATTATTAGTGAGCCTCTGGATGAAGCACTGGTGGTATGGCCAACTTTCTATTTATATGTTGAGGTTTCCTTAGGTTGGTGATGTTATTTCCTGTGATGATGTCGTTCCCTGTTCTTTTTCTCAGGGGGTGGTAAATGGGATCCAGGTCAATGTGTTTGTTGATAGAGTTGCTGTTGGAATGCCATGCTTCTTGGAATTCTTGCACATGTCTCTGTTTGGCTTGTCCGAGCAGTTTGAATCATACATTTCATAGGGAGGATGAAAGATTTTATTCAAATGTTCTATTAGGGATCTAAGCAAAGTTCAACAAAATAATTTTGTGAAGAGAAAATCATATTTAATTTTTTGGTGATCTTTGAAGAAATAACATGTGCCGTAGACAGAAGTGGATGTAATTAGATTTCTTGAAAGCATTTGTTAGGTTCCACATCAAAGTCTTTTAATGGAAAATAAGAGCTTATGGTGTAGAAGGTAATATATTGTTGTGATAGAAGATTGATTAGCTAACAGGAAATAGCGATTAGGCAATTAATTAGGAAAGCTAATAGTCTGTCTTATTGTTTATTCGAGATGTATTGAATACAGAAGTAGCGAGGTTTTGCTTCATTTGAACAGAGCATTGATAAGTTTATGCCATGAGTACAGTGTACAGCATTGATCTCCTTATTTAAGGAAAAATGTAAATGAACTAGAAGCAATTCAGAGAAGGTTTACTGGACCAATAGCTAGGATCGCCTTATGAGGCAAGGTTGGACAGGTTAACCTTTTACCCAGTGGACTTTAGAAGAGTAAGAAAGATCTTGATTGAAGTATACATGATCCTGAGTGGTCTTGACAGTGTGGATGTGGAGGGGATGATTCCTGTTAAGAGAGAGCTTAAAACTAGGACTCAAAGAGGATCTGATGTGATGATAGAACTACTGAAGATTCAAGTAATGGCAAAAAAAATTGCGGAATTAGTAATTCAGCAGTGTATACATTAAAGAAATCAGAAATGTTAATTACTTTATAATATATTTGGAACAATGCAGACTTTGATTCATTATTCATTTTCAATATTGTGCAGAAAAATAGAGATAAGGATGGTCCGTTGCAAACAAGGAAACTTCTGTTATGTTCTATTAAAACTGAAAATATCATCCATTGCTTTAGAACGAGTTTCATCCTCTTCTGATACATTGACACAGTTGTTTTAACAGCTATATTTTAATCAGTAGCAACAACAAAGGATTTTTCCAAAATATTTCAAAGAAATCCCTCTTTTTAACTTAATTCCCTCTTCATCAAATATTCATCATTACATTGAATGCTGCAGTTCTGGTAATCTGCATAATGAAATTCTGTTTTAGAATGCACTCTGAGATTCAGTGCTATAGCATTAATTTGGAAATGTCCCTCTGGGCCACAATAACTGTGCCATCGTCAGATACATTGCCCTAATTTTATGAATGATGAAGCATGTTTTGCGGAAACGTTGTTTCATAAAATATTAACTGTCATATTCGTGAAGGTGAGAGTTGCAGGCAAATTGTATATTTTTGAAATTTTAAGTTCTATATCAATCTGACCTTCATGTGATGAATTCTTCCAATTGACCAGCAACATTTGACCTCTTCTTTAAGTCAAAGTGACTGGGGCAATACAGCATTTTCGCCTTCAAACCAACTATTCTTACTGTGCATTAAACACCGTTACTTTGTAGTGTACACTTGGAGGGCTATTTTGCTTGGATTGATGGTACAAAATGAATGATAGGGAATCCATGATTGTTTATTTCCAAATTTCTTCCTTTTCTTAAGAAGAGAAACTTCCAGACATCAATGGTCATTTTATATTTTACTTATTTGAACACGGACAGGATGGTGTGAATGTAAATGAGAATGGTGTGGAGATCCAAAAGGTGGCATATGAGGAACCACAAATCTTGCACTTGTCCAATTGTTCAGTTTCTTGCAGCCTGAATGAATGAAAACAGTGACTGCAAAGAAAATGAACAAATCGACTATAGCACTTTGGTGCTGGAAGGAATTCAAATGTGGGAAGTAAATATGGATTCAGTTGTATTAGGAGGAAGCATGGTTATAGGGATAGCTATTGTTCTCTTCAGCCAAGAATATGTGTCCCAAAGACTGTGCTATCTGCCCAGTACCAGGGTAAAGGGCAATGTCTTGGACTTGGAGCAGTCAGAGAAGGATCCAGTTTTCATAGTCCACATCAATACTGACTGCATGGATAGAAGTAAGAAAGGGGTTCTGCTAAGGGAGTGTGAGCAGCCAGAGGCTTAACATTAGAAACACAAGATTAATATGTAATATGATAGAGAAACAGTAAGATATCTTGAAGGAAATATTTCATAACTCAACAAAGATATAATACATTTTTGAATACAGACACACTTTCAAAGCATTTTTTTTTCTCTTGCAAACATCAATACGGACCCAAATATGCCAAATTTTAAAGGAAGGATACGGTCTAGTCGGCAAATCAACTTTGAAGCATTGCCATGAAGAATGCACAAGGGAGTACATACACCAAAGTTTTTGCTTAAATTCAAACAGGCAAGTTGGTTCTGGTCAAGGCATACCATGCAGAATACAACAAGGAGACGTGTCCCCCATTGTTTTATTTAATTGCTAAATATATATATTAGGTTTCCTGCAGCTCCATGAGCTATAGATTGCTGCAGACAATCTTGTAAAAATAACCTGCACCACTTGCTCACTGCACAAACTTGATGCCTACATAGTTTATCTCAAAACTATCTTGCAGGATATTGGCTACTATGATCAGATTGTTGCTCTCTGAAAATCTCTCAAATTCATGAATGGTCTGATGGTGGTCACTTTCAGTCCTGAAAAGTGCCCAAATATTCTAGAGATGTTTCAAAAAATTAGCAACAGGTGAAGCTAGCCGTTTCACACTGGTTCTATCCAGTAATAACATGACTAGTCTGGAAAAGTAGTGGCAGCTAGAAATCTTATAAATAGCATGGTATATGAATTTCAATGCTGGTGTGATGCCAAATATGCAGGTTATCATCCCTACAACTGGATCATATCAAAAGCTTGTCCCTTTAGCTGTTTACAACAGAGAACTGACCATGAAGAAAAATGCAGAAATTGCTGACAAAACTCAGCATGTCTAGCACCATCTGTGATAAGAAAGCAGAGTTAACGTTTTGAGTCCATTGACTCTTCATCAGAACTTCATCAGATTCAAACTGAGTGTGCACTAGGAGAGTGAAAGATCAACATTGAGATGTAACCCTGTCCAAGCCATGAGCTAGTTGTTATCGCTGCATGCAAAGTGTCCTTAGAGCAGCATTGCAGTGATGAGGGGTGATAGGTCCCAAGGTCTGGCTTTAAAGTGCAGAAGTGTACTGTAAGTGGATTGGAAGTGTGTAGTGATGGTATGGAAGGGCTGGCATATGTCAAATCCCAATGTACATAGATCAAGATGCCGTGGCTGCAAGCTAAAGAGTGTGCCCTGAGATGTTGGTACCAGGTATCCACGATGTATGTCTATATGAGCAAAAGGCAAGCTGAAGTTGCCGGCTACCTGCTCTGGCTTTCATGTCAGGAATTGTCAACGACTAATTCCCTGACCACAGGTGGTAGGATTGCACACTGCATATTGATGAGGTGGGATTTGCAGTTAATGAGGCTGTTAACAAGCAATTATCCTCCTTACCATTCCCGAGAGAGAATCTCATCTCCATGCCTCAAGCTCTGTTTGAAAATGAAATGTGTTGCTCTCAATGTAGAGAAAGGCACAGTAGGGACACAGTGGTTAGTACTGCTGCATCAAGGACCTAGGTTCGATTCTAGCCTTAGGTTACTATCTGTGTGGAGTGCAAGTTAAGGGTAATAGCTATGATAAATGGAGGGTTAAGAGAATGGGAAAGGGATGTGGCTCTGGGTTGGATGCTCTTCAGAGAGTCAGTACAGAATCAAAGGGCTGAATGGCCTCTAACTACACTGTAGGGATTCTATGAAAGGCTTCTTCCAATTCTGCCAGATTTCACACCATAGCCCAAGTCCTTCAGGGCCTTATAACATTCAGCTGCTAATGTCTGTGTGCATTCTCTGCTTGTATCACTTCAATTTCTGTTGTCATGTTTTTGGAAGAATAATGATGTTCACAGTTCTTGGAGTGTGTAAATAGCATGAAGGGACAGAGAAATCTAAGGTATCGATATATAAATCATCATAAGTAAGAAGTTAAGTTAATGTGGTCTTTAAAAAAACATTTCTAGAGGTATGGAATTACAAAAGAGGAAAAAATATGTTAAACCTCAATAGAACCTGTGTAAGTCACATTTGGAGAATTGTGGATAGTGCTGACTTCCATGTTATAAAATATATATTATATGTAACTAGTGTATAGTTTGAGATCTTTGATATCAATTATTGTAAGTTTAGAATGTATGTTTTATTCTACTAACCTGTGAGATTTCTGCATGTCTGAGGTTTAGAATTGTAAATATTCCTGTAGCCATGGGGTGATTTATTTTTTAAATAATTTTTGAGGACTGGCTTTGAAGTGAATGGTTTTTGTGCACCACTAATTGATATTTTATCTTGGATTAGTTTGCAACCTTGATATGTAAATAATGGAGCCTCAAGGTATGAAACTTGATTTTCTTTAATAAGCTTGAGGTAAACAGCCAAAGCTTAGAGAGGGATACTTTTGGTTTCAGTTTTATTTTGAGCTTTTTTCCTGTGAAGTCCTTGGAAGAAGAATGCTACAGAACTGTGCTACATATACAAATGTAAGATCATCAAACATTGGAGGAGCAGCAGTGTATTTAGTCTATCAAGCCTGCCAACCCATTCAATTTGATCACGGCTGATCTGTTTGTCATTTTTATAAATGACCTGGAAGAGGGGTTAGAAGGTTGGGTGAGCAAGTTTGCGGATGATACGAAAGTCGGAGGAGTTGTTGACAGTGAGGAAGGATGTGGCAGGTTACAGCAGGATATAGAGAAGCTGCAGAGCTGGGCAGAAAGGTGGCAAATGGAATTCAATGTAGCTAAGTGTGAGGTGATTCACTTTGGGAAGAATAACAAAAAGATGGGGTACTGGGCTAATGGTCGGATACTTGGTAGTGTGGATGAGCAGAGGGATCTTGGTGTCCATGTACACAGATCTTTGAAAGTTGCCACCCAGGTAAATAGTGTGGTGAAGAAGGCATATGGCGTACTGGCTTTTATTGGTAGAGGAATTGAGTACTGAGGTCATGTTGCAGTTGTATAAGACTCTGGTGTGGCCGCATCTGGAGTATTGTGTGCAGTTTTGGTCACCATACTATAGGAAGGATGTGGTGGCACTGGAACGGGTGCAGAGGAGGTTTACTAGGATGTTGCCTGGTATGGTAGGAAGTTCGTATGAGGAAAGGCTGAGGCACTTGGGGTTGTTTTCAATGGTGTAAAGAAGGTTTAGGGGTGACTTGATGATTAGGGGTTTAGATAGGGTTGACCATGAGAACCTTTTTCCACGTATGGAGTCAGCTATTACGAGGGGGCATAGCTTTAAATTAAGGGGGTGGTAGATATAGGACTGAAGTTAGGGTTAGGTTCTTCACTCAGCGAGTCGTAAGTTCATGGAATGCCCTGCCAGTAGCAGTGGTGGACTCTCCCTCTTTATGGGCATTTAAGCGGGCATTGGATAGGTATATGGAGGATAGTGGGTTAGTATAGGTTAGGTGGGCTTGGATCGGCGCAACATCGAGGGCCAAAGGGCCTGTACTGCGCTGTATTCTTCTATGTTCTATGTTCTATGATAACTTTCAATTCAATTTTCCTGCCTTTTCCTTATTACCCTTGAATCCCTTACTGATTAGGAATCTTTCTATCTTCACAGATGTACTACCCTTTAAGAAAATAACTTCCTCCTCTACATCTTTGTCTTAAATGTGCATACCTATATTCTGAAGTTATGTTCTCTGGTCCTAGACTCTCCCCTAAAGAGGAAGTAACCTCTCTGCACCCACCCTATCAAGTGCCATCTAAATCTTTTACATTTCAAAATGGCTGTCTCTAAATTCCAGTGAGCACAAGCCCATTCTACTCACCTGTCCTTAGAAAACAGTCCCTCTATATCTGGTTCCAGTTGAGTGATCCTTCTCTGAGCTGCATCCAATACCAGGAGAAAGTGAGGACTGCAGATGCTGGAGATCAGAATCAAAAAGTGTGGTGCTGGAAAAGCACAGCAGGTCAGGCAGTATCCAAGGATGAGGGGAAATGACTTTTTGGGCTTAAGCCCTTCATCGGGAATCCAGACACTCAACTCTGGCTCCAATACCATATATATCTTTCCTTAGATAAGAGAGTGAAACTGTTCACAGTGTTCCAAATGTGGTCTGACTAGTGTCTTGAATAACTTGAACAAAGCCAAGCTACTGTTATACTTCATTGAAATAAAGTCCAATTTCCATTTAACTTCTCTATTACTCACTTAACTCAGTTTCTAGATTTTTGTGCATCATATATACAAGGACTCCAATATTTCTCCATGCTGTAGTTTTTTGCAGGCTTGCTCTATTTAAATAGTGACATAGTGAAATACGTTATCTTAGAGTGGGGAGTTTGTGTGAATCCCAGGCCAGCAATGTTGGGTTAAACCCAGAAGAGGTTACTTACAATTGTGTATATTGAAACTCAGGATGATAACAGCTCCTGGAAGAAGCCACATATAGTTCAAGTCTAAAAGGTGAAGTCCTAAGTGACTTAATCCGACGAGGGTATCATATGCTGGGATGCCAGTGTGAGTACTGGTATGAATGGTATTTTGGATATTATACTAAAGCTGCTTTGTTTCTTTACAATTTGCAAAGGAGTGTTCGGGATTAATGAGAGTATACATTTATGGTCGATTCTAATAAAACGCGATCTTGACCAATCTCGCGCTACAAGAAAATTGTGCAATAGCCCTGCCATTTAAACCAATTGGGCCAGAATCACATTATAGCCAATACAGGTATGAAAAGTTCACATTCTACAAAAAACAGTCTAAATTCTTCAACTGCATTAAGTCAATTCGCATTATAGCAGTGCTGACTTTAAAAATCTTTGCATTTGTCTTATAAGTAGATTGTTTGTTTTATTGTATTTATCTTCATTTCTTATGTTAATAAAGTTCTATTTTACTGTTAGCACACTATCATATTCATGTTTCAGAGAGAGACCATTTCATTTAAACCCTGACATGTGTTCATCTCATTCCCATGGGCTGTTCGGCTTTAAATCCAGAGTTTCTCTTAAATAATCCACAACTGGATTATTTGAGCAGTCTGAACAGGCTGGAGACCCAAAGTTGACAACTTGGATGAACACCAGTGCAGAATCATATGCCCAATATTACTCCTTAAATTATCATCACCACATTTGTCAGTGTTGCACTTTGAGCATCATTTAATGTTTATTTAATTCTAATTGAATAGAACTTATTAACAGAGACCCTCAGGCAGAGGTGGTCTTAGTGTGGTCTTTTTACAAAAGATGAGAAGTACCTGTATTCTATCATTTATCATTGCAACCTTATGCAGATACATTATCTCAACATGTGCTTAATTAAAAAAGGAAGCATGAATATTTTATTAAATCACTTATTTCTATGGTAATCCCCATAGACCACCAATAGCTGCAAGATGCCATTCTTCACACAAATATGCAAATCTTTACTTAACTCAGAATACCCTTAGAAAAAAGCATAAAATTTAGAATAATTTAATTAATAATCGATTAATGTTTGCATATGTTTGAATTGACAGATTGCAAAGTGGTTTATAAATACAGAGATAATTGTTAGGTCTTTCCGCTGTTGATTGCTTTGATATTGAGCAGTAGCAACTGTTGTCAAGTGTGACTGTTGTGCAATATTAGTCTTAAATTAGTCAGGAATGTGATGGAATACTCTCCACTTGCCTGGATAGGTGCAGCTCCAACAACATTCAAGCAGCTTGACACCATCCAACCATGGCAGCCCACTTGATTGACACCCAATTCACCACTTTCAACATTCATTCCCTCATCACTGATGCAAAGTGATAGCAGTGTATATCATCTACAAAATGCACTGCAGCAATTCATTCAGGTTCCTTCAACAGCATCTTCCAAACCTAAGGCCTGTACTATCTAGCAGGACAGAGCAGCAGAGACTTGGGAATATCACCAAAATAAAGTTCCTATCCATGCCACATGTCATCCCAACTTTGAACATGAAGGAATAGTGATGCAGTTAAATAGATCAACTCCTTCCTCATACCAATAAATAAATCTACACCTGAAGGATGGCAACAGTTCAAGAAGCTGAAAATGTGTTGCTGGAAAAGCGCAGCAGGTCAGGCAGCATCCAGGGAACAGGAGAATCGACGTTTCGGGCATAAGCCCTTCCTGAAGAAGGGCTTATGCCCGAAACGTCGATTCTCCTGTTCCCTGGATGCTGCCTGACCTGCTGCGCTTTTCCAGCAACACATTTTCAGCTCTGATCTCCAGCATCTGCAGACCTCACTTTCTCCTCAAACAGTTCAAGAAGGCAGCTCACAGCTATCCTTCTCAGGGCAATTCAGGATGGGTAGTAAATTCTGGCTTATCGAGCATTGCCCACAACCCTGGAATGATTTTTTAAAAAATGCCTTGTCTGTGTTTTGCCAGGTGTTTTTCAAATTGTTCACCTAAAATAGAGTATTACATTGAGATTGCTGCTTCCTTTGAAGTTAAGACTGTTATTTGACAGGACCCATCTCCTTACTTAAACTTAATCAGTGAGGCTAACTGAAACCTTAAGCTTCTGCTGGTAGCAATAGCTGAATGAAATTGTTCCCATGAGTTTGTTTATCTCAAGTCACTGAACACTTAATAACACATTAGTGATCTCTAGCAGAGCTAGTGTTCAGTTGGAAATTCCATTGCTGCAAGCATTTTAGAACTAATTGGTCATATCTTTTGTTACTGTTTATGGAAACTTTATTATATACTTAAAAATTAGTTTCATGATACCATTTACAAAACTGTACATTTCTCAAAAATAATGCAGACTGAATTCAGACAATAATTTGTAGTTATAAATATTCCCAGTATGACGGTTTCCTTCAGATTTACTTTTCTTAGGCCAATGTCAAAATAGTTGCATATCAAAATCAGATGAGAAAGTGAGTTTTTTTTTTACCATTCATGGAATGTGATTTTGGTGGCAAGGCTAGCATTTTTATCCATGAGTAGGTACTGGTGAGTCATCTGCTTTGTGCTCTGTAGCCCATCTGTGTAGGAACACCATGAGAGATGCTACTGAGGGAGTTCCAGGAATTATGCCAGTGCTAATGAAGTAGTGGGAATATAGTTCCGAACAAGAATGATGTTTTACATGGACGGTAAAGTGCAGGCCTTTCTAGGTAGGAGAGATCAAGAATTTGGAAGGTTTGTGAGTCTCTGCAATCCTTTTTAAGATGCTTTGCACTCCCACCACTGTGGGCTAGAGATGGAGGAATTGAATGTTGAAGGTTCTTTTGTCCTGGATGGTGTGGAGCTTGTTGAATGTTATTTGCAGCTGTGCTCAGTCAGAGAAATAGGGAATATTCCATCACACTGCTGACTTGTAGATGGTGGACAGATTTTGAAGATTCAGGAAGTGAGCTGTTTGCCTCAGAGTTCCCTGTCATGCTGTTCATGTAATCACAGTATTTGTGTACTGATCCAGTGAGAGAACAGTGATTGTTCTTGAAGTCAACGCTGCATTAGACTGAGTATGATATCAAGAAGCTCTATCAAGACTTAAGTCAATGGATATCAGGAGACAATTCTTCATTAATTGGAACTATATGTAGTACAAAGGGAAATGGTTGTTGTTGGAAGTCTACCACCTCAACTGTAGGACATATATGCAGGAGTTCCTCTGGATTGTGTCCTAGGCACTAATCATCTTCAGCAGTTTCATCCATAGCCTTCCTCTTTATCATAAAGTTGGAAGTGAGGATATTCACTAATGACTGGACAATACTCAATACCATTTATGACTTCTCAGATACTGAAGCAGTTCAACTGCAACAGGACCTAGAGAATATACATGTTTTGACTTAAAACTGTTGATTTAGAACTTTTATGTGGCCCCTTTTCTGATGCCTTCTGAAATTGGAAGAACAGTACATTCACTGGTTCGCCTCTATCTATAAGTCTGTTGCTGCCTCAAAGAATTCTTTATTGGACTAGAATTAGACCTAGAACTAGTGGTCATAGTTTAAAAGTAAGGGATTGACTATTTTAGACAGGGATGAGGAAACTTCTTTTCTCAAAGGATTGTAAATCTTTGGAATTCCCTTCCACAAAAGACAGTCGAATGGGATGAAAGATTATCTGTGACATGCAAAAAATCTGATCCCTCATGATCTTATTGAATGGCAGAGCAGGTGCAAAGGGCTGAATGACATACTCTTGTTTCTTTTTTTGTTTCTTTGTAAACATAATTTCCCTTTCTTAATCACATATTAACTCGGCCTAATTCTCTTGACTTTCCAAAGTACCCTGCCATGCCATCTTTCTTATAAATATTAATAGTTTCTCACATTTTTCCTATGACAAATGTTTCTTGCTATTTGTCTCCCTCCCTTTTTGAATGATGGGAGTTACATTCACTATCCTTCAATCAATTAAAATCTTCCCTGAATCTAGGGACAGCATCTCTAATGACATACCCCTTAAACTATTTTCCCATTCAGTCTACACTCTAAGAATTATCCTCTTGATTATTCTTATTGATGTTTAAAATGTCTGTATTGGACCCACACCTCTATCCCTTACACTGAATGTTAAATTCATTCATATTATGATCATTGCTATGTCGGGGTACCTTCACTATGAAGCCATTTATCAATCTTATCTTCTTTCACAATATCAAGTCTACTGCACTTTCTCATCAGTTGCAGAATGTGCTGTGCTATGAGAATCCCAAAATTTCCTCATCTCGTCTATTTTCGCCTTTATTAATTTTCCAATCTGTACGTAAGTTAAAATGCCACTTGATTATTGATATAGTTTTATGAGAGAAAAAAAAAACCTTTGTACCTTATTCTATGGTATGGTCATTGTCAGGTTACTGTTTTGCCTTTCTCAATTTCTATTCTCAACACAGAGGTTTCCTAAATTTAGTTCATCATTCTTGATTGTGCTCATACCAACATTAATTACAAGAGCTAACCGTCCACCTTTTCCTACCTTTCTTTCTTTCCTAAATATTTTGTACCCTTCAATGTTCAGGTCCAATGTCATTCTACAGAGATATCTCTGTAATGGCTATCATGGGCAGCACAGTGGGTGCCACGGTGGCACAGTTGGCGGCACGGTGACACAGTGGTTACCACTGCTGTCTCACAGCACCAGAGACCCGGGTTCAATTCCTGCCTCGGGCCACTGTCTGTGTGGAGGTTGCACATTCTCCCCGTGTCTGCGTGGGTTTCTTCCGGGTGCTCCGGTTTCCTCCCACAGTCCAAAGATGTGCAGGTTAGGTGAATTGGCCATGCTAAATTGCCCTTAGTGTTAGGTGAAGGGGTAAATGTACGGAAATGGGTATGGTGGGTTGCTCTTCGGAGGGTCGGTGTGGACTTGTTGGGCCGAAGGGCCTGTTTCCACACTGTAAGTAATCTAATCTAAAAAAACCTAATCTAATCATGTTGTATTTTTGTATTTCTATTTGAGCTATTCATCTGTTTTGTCCTGATTATAATGTACATTCAGAAGCAGAAGCTTTTGTTTTACCTTTTGATTACTTTTGTAATATCGAGCTTTACCTGTTGATTTACTTGCAGATACATAACTTTCGCTCATGCCTTATTGCCACACATTAATTTACCAAATCTTCCAGATTTGATCCTTTATTGCCACAATTCAGTTTAAAAGTCTTTTCTACTTACCCAGTTGTATGGCTTGCGAGGACTCTAGCTCCAATATAGTTAAGGTATATACAATCCTAACGATACAGATCTGAACTTCCTCAAATTGTTCAAGGGAGATGGTTAAATTCTCTGTTGTCTGTGTAGGTCATTGCTTGCAGTTTTATGGCATGAATGCTACTTAGAGTCATGGAGTCATACAGCATGGAAACAGAGCCTTCGGTCCAAGCAGTCCATGCCAACCATTATCCCAGACTAAACTAGTCCCACCTGCTTCATTTGGCCCATATTGCTCAAAACATTTATTATTCATGTACTTATCTAAATGTCTTGTAAATGTTGGAACTGTACCTGCATCCACCACTTCTTCTGGAAGCCCAACTGACATATGAACCACACTGTGTTAAAAGAAAATTGCCCCAATGTCTATTTTAAATCTCTCTCCTGTCACCTTAAAAATATGCCCCCAGGTACTGAAATCCTTCACCTTTGGGAAAAGACATTTGCCATTCACTTATCTATACCCCCCATGATTTTATAAACCTCTATAAGATCACCCCCTCAACCTGCTGTGCTCCAGTGAAAAAAGCCCTAGACTGTCCATCCTATTTTTATTCTTAAACGTTCCATTCTCGGCAATGTTCTGGTAAATATCTTCTGAACCCTCTCCAGCTTAATAATGTGCTTCCTATGATAGGGAAACCAGAACAGGACACAGTACTCCCAAAGAAGCCTCACCAACGCTACTTGCTACCTTTCAGCCAAAGCCTGAATGTTGTCTTGCTGCAAATAGGCAGCAATGACTAAAGGTTTTGAAGATTTGCCAATAGCACCTGATTTTGCAATCATCAGCAAATACCACCCCCACCATCCTGCCCATATGCTGGGGAAAAGTTATTAATGAAACAGTTGAAGACAATTCAGCCAAGACACTATCCTGATGAAATCCAAAGTGACTTCTTGGTGTTGAGATCCAAGCAGTCCAGTTCAACAAACATCTTTCTTTGTGCTAGATATGGCTCCAACCAGTGGAAATATATCACCCCACTGACTATGGTTTTGTTTGGTTTGTTCGGCAGTAGAATTTTTAGCATTGCAATTACAATTGCACTTTTAAGAATCTTGTGAGTTAACTCTACCAGACACTTGAAATTGAGCCTTAATCTTATCCTGAAGAAAAAGGAAGATCTATCAACACTTGTTGCATCTCCACGGGCAGTTCACCATATTTGATGAGTGATTTAAAATATTTTTGATCCACTTGCTTTGCCAGCATCAGTTTTCAGTTAAGAGGGCAGTGTGAGGTTTGGAGAACAGTGGGGGTGCGACACAGGTGCTCTGCTATTGAAGACTTCTTGGTCTGTCTGGCAAAGCTCCCTGACTTTGTCACCATGCGTGGTCCATTGAAGTTTTCCTGATGGCATCATTCAAGAGGTAGTTAGAGCACACAAGCCTCTCCATGACATCAATGTGATGATGCATGTGAGTCAGATGAAAGAAAGCTGTGTATCTCACTAGTATGGAAGATGGCAGCAGCAGCAAGGTGATCAATTCACCATCATTTGATATGTCTCCAAAAATATGCATCTCAAGACTGTGTCCCAAAGTCTCCATGTGAAACCAAGTCATATTCAGGCTTCCACCAGGCTCATTTGCCAAACATAACTTTCCAGTGCTGCAATGCTATGTTTAAAAATAGTACTGTGAACCTGGAAGTCCCTACTGAAGTACCTTTAGACAGATGACACATTTGGCTGCAAATCTGGACATACAGAAAATGTCCCTGAAATAATAAAAGAACAAACTAATCCTCTGCAGTTAGTTCTGCGGTTGAAATTATTAAAGGAGGCCCAAGAGCACAAATATGTGTGTCTGGCAGTTAAGGAATTAAATTACATAATTGTCTGATTTACGATTTTTATTAGTATTGAAAGAGTTTGAGCATTGCAAAAGAACTTTTGAGCCTATAGTAGTCCGATATCATACTGGAATTATCTCTGGCTTACAGAATTTCAATCTTGCTGGCTATAGTTTGTCCTATTTTCTCATCACTGCTGAAGGTGCTGGGCTTTAATTCACACGGTCCTTCTGCACTTGATACAAACGCTCGGTTGGATCCTGCAGGTAGGATTTTGCCACTTGCATGAATGTAAAACGGATGATTGGGAATCAGTACTTTGTATTTCATCTCTTGTGGACTTTAATAGAATTAAAAATCAGGGGAGTTGTAAAATGGGCTACTGTTTTGCAATCATATGTGAGCATAGACAGTAAGTTATTACCAGACTATAAAATTGAATAGGGAATTACACTCAATTTGATACTATTCCGACACAATATCAAAACATCCGCACAGATTTCCAGCACTATTTTCCCACAAACAGTTCCCCCATCCCATTCCTCGTTATGGCAGTTTTAGTAACATGACTGCTTTAGGATCGAGGACAAATGATTACAGCATACATGTTCATTCTTGAAATAAATGTGACAATACTTTTTTTACATCCAGTAATAAAGAAAGGATTTTGCAATTAGTGGCAATCAATTGATGATGCTGAATACATCAAACAGTTGCCCGCTTTAGCTTTAGCACTGTGGATGAGCTCAATCTTTGCAAAGTTGCTGAGTCATTTAGCATTCTAATTACAGGACTATGTCCTGCATCATGACAACTATTATTGGTGATTTTGCCATGATCTATATGCCATCTGAAATTATGTTTTGAGAACATAAGAAATAGGAGGACAAGTATGTGACTTGGCCTCCTTAAACTTACTCCACCATTCTCTTTACCCAAAGTAAGGCTTAGAAGTCTCAATGAAATTTCAAACTAGCTTTCTGTAACTTGATAGTCCAGCTATGTTAAAAAAGGGGTTATTAATGTTGTGATCTGACATTGTGCACTTTTTAAAAGATCATAACTTAAACAGCTTTCAATCTTTTATATATATGGATTAGGAACAGGAATAGACTTTCGGACTACTCCCCTTCTCCACCCTGCTCCTCCATTCAATAAGATCATGGCTGACTGTGGCCTTAATTCCAATTTCCTGCTAACTCTGCCTTTTGCCTTCCTTCTTGATCAAAAATCTAAACCTACCTCAACAGAATATGATGGCTAGTCACATGATTGTTAAGCAGTCTGAGGTAGCAGTGATAGGCGCCAGTTGTATTCTGCTTAGTCTCACCTTCAAATAAAGCACCCACATTATTGTTTCAACAATTCTATGTGTGTGATTGGATATTTATATCCAAATAAAGAATTAACACGATGGTAGCTGCTGGAGATTTTTGGTTTTCAAGTATATACTGGCAGCATAGTTTTGAAGATTTTACTGGGAAAACAATGATTTACATGGAGCAAAAAGAACAAAACTGGTATAAACGTGAAATGTTTATCCAACTTTATCATGTGTAAATGATCCTGCAGCATTGTAGGGACAACACACACCATTCTGATGTTGCACATTGTTCAACCCAGAAGATGTTGTTTCTTGATAAGTTTGCTCAAAATTGCAAGAACTTAAATTCTTTAGTCTATCTGCTGCAAACTTTAGGCAGGAATAGATACTAAACAGCACACTTTAAGTCAAAGTCACAGACAGGAGAATTCAAATTGGATTGAAGCTAAATAACGCAGACTGAACTGGCATGAAAAATCAATTCATTTAGCACATCTGACAGCCAAGAAAACGTAAAAAAAATGTTTTCTTTAAAGAAAAGCAAGCAGTTGTAATTTCATACAAAAAGGACTGTTCTATGGTGGGACTGTGAGTAAATGTTGTGGTGAGGGGGAGTTGAAATGTGGGACATCAGATTGCTCAATAGCACCACTATTGCAATAAATCTATAATCAGTTAAAGAGGCAGTGGCCAATAACGATAATGCAATATGGAGCTAATTTAACCCTAGAAAAGCTGGAAGAAATGTGAATGCCTGTTTAAAAATCAAATTGTATTAAAAGTTGTGTAAAGATTTACCAATAATCGTGATTATTTTCAGAACTCTGTTGCAAAGTAACAGAACTCCTTTTTGAGCTTACATTGTTCCCACAACACATTAAGCTATGTGTTCTGGATCTTAATATTTCTGAAACAGATTGTCAAGCCATTAAAATTAAAAGTGCTTTTGGCAATGAAGATATCAGTAATTGAACTCATCAGGTCTATCCATGATCATCTGAAAACTCCAGATGAATAATGATCAATACTTGAAGATCAATAATGAATGAAGTTCAACCTCAGAATGCACCGACTGAAATTCATGTCTTTCAGGAAACAAATGACAGAACAATTGATCAGCTCATAAACAGATGCAGAAACAGGGAGCATGACGAACACAAATGATTCAATATCATAAGCAAAAATCAAAAGCCAGATAGGTATAGCATTCCAATCAACAACAATGTGTACTCACCAATGTCAAGAGCTAGGAAATATCCAGTCAACTATATGGTTAAATAATGATGATGACCAGGCCATTGATACACAAAATGAACTAACATTCAGCATAGTGAATATTGAAGAATCTATTGGCACGTGGAAACCAGAGGTAGTCTTTACAACTGTTCCAGATTTTGTGCCCACAGATTTTGTTCATTTATTCTTTTGTGTGATGTGGATGTAACTGACAAGACCAGCATTTTTTTTGCCTATTCCTAACTGTCTTTGAACTCAGTGTCTCAGTATAATCTATATGAAAAATTGGATACCAGTGCAGAAGCATACTTCATTTTACTTTGCACATTGAAATGTATGTATGTACATAAGTAGCAAGCATTGATTTGACTCGCCACATGCAACACAGACACCTGCAGCATATCACTTATCATATCCTGCCAATCTGAAAAAGACCCATTAATATGAACTGTTTTCTTCTTGCCAGCCAATATTCAATCCATGCCAGTATGTAACCACTTACACCACAGTTGACCGCAACATCCTCCTCCAATATGTTCCACTTTTGTTCAACTGGCTGGATTTATTCTTATCTATTTGAAAATAACCAGGTAACCACTTGCAATGAATTTCTTTGGTACTGCACTGTTACCTCAGGTGTGCCTAGGGATCCATACTTGGCCTCTCAATTTCTCTTTTACGTGCTGTTCCATGGTGACAAGGTAGGAAAACATAACTGGATTTTACACTAATATTGATGGCACCAAGCCCTACCCTACCCCTCTATGGACTTTTTTTGACTTTTGCTGAATTATCAGTTTGCTTATCAAACAGAGATTTCCTCCAATTATTTTTTTTTTAGATAGTGAATTGAATGCCCAATAAACTGCTTTATTCTGGATAGTATCAAGTTTTTTGTGTGTTGTTGGCACTGCACTCATCCAGGCAAGTGGGGGAGTGTTCTGCCACACTCCTGACTTGTGTCGTGCAGGTGGTGAATAGGTTTTATAGAGTTAGAGGTGAATTACTTGCTGTTGAACTCCTAGCTTCTGTTCTCTTTCATAAACAAGTATTTAAATTGCCATTCCAGTTCAATTTCAGATCAATGGTAACCATGTTGATGGTGTAGATTTTGTCAAGTGTGCAGAAGACCAATCAGCTCACTGTGTTAACCAGACAACAACGATCTGATTACACTCATCCCATTTTCCAGCTTTCCACCTATAATGCACTGGAGAAGATGGCAATGCAAGTGAAATTCCAAATACTGCTTAAATGTCACAGAATTTTCTGATTCAACCAGCCTTTCAGCCAGTGAGTTCCAGACTCCCACACCTTCTGAGTGAAAAATGTTTCTCCTCAATTCTTCTCTTAACCTTCCACCTCTTGCCTTAAATCTATGTTCCTGGATCTGCTAGTGGATAAGGTGCATTATAGATAAAGTTCACATCCATTCTATCTGTGCCTCTCATAATCTAACATACCTCTATGAGGTTCTCTCTCAACTTTTGCTGGTCCAGGTAAACAACCGCAGCCTATCCAATCTTTTCTCATAACTGAGAACCTCCAGCCAAGGTAGCATCCTGACAAATCTCCTCTCCTCACTTTGTGATGCAATGGCATCCCTCATATAATGTGATGATAAGAATGCATATAAACTCCATTGGTGACCAAACCAGCTTTTTGTACAGTTTCAGCTTAACCTCTCTGCTCTTGTATTCTATGCTGCATATAATAAAGCCAAGTATCCCAAATGCCTTCCTAACCATCTCAATGTATGAGTTCTGCTGACTTCATGGACCTGTGGATGTATCCTGCTGATTGCCAGAATTTTCTAGGGTCCTAACATTCAAAGCTTAATCTCTTGCCTTGTTAGGAGTATAATACTTTGCACTTTTCTATGTTGAGTTCTGTTTGTCACTCCTCTGTCCACCTAACTAGTCTGTTCATGGCTATCCTCCAAACTGCTCTATCAACTTTTGTGTCATCGATGAACATTTTGATCAAACCCCTATATTTAAGTCCAAATCATTAATGTTAACAACAAACAGCAAGGGCTCCAGCACTAAATCCTGCAGAATCCCACTGGAAACAGACTTTCAGTCACAGCCACAGTTCCAGTACCATTACTGTCTGTCTCCTATCTCTCAGACAATTTTAAATCTAATTTGCCACTGTGCCTTGGATCCAATGGGTTCTTATTTCTTGACCAATCTGTCACATGGAACTACTTCAAAAACTATGCACGCCACATCAAATGCCTGGTTGTCTTCTGGCCTCACAGTGCCAGAGACCCGGGTTCAATTCCCGCCTCAGGTGACTCTCTGTGTGGAGTTTGCACATTCTCCTCGTGTCTGCGTGGGCTTCCTCCTGGGTGTTCTGGTTTCCTCCCACACTCCAAAAATGTGCAGGTTAGGTGAATTGGCCATGCTAAATTGCCCGTAGTGTTAAGTGAAGGGGTAAATGTAGGGTAAATGGGTCTGGGTAGGTTGCGCTTCGGCGAGTCGGTGTGGACTTGTTGGGCAGAAGGGCCTGTTTCCACTGCTGTAAGTAATCTAATCTAACTATGTCAAACACGACCATCCTTAAAAATGGTGACTCTCTAAGTACACATATATTTTATCTATCAGAATTCTTTCTAATAATTCCTCGTCACCAAGTTTACATCAAATAGCCTCTAATTTCCTAGTCTATCCCTCCCTTTTCTGATAATAGGACAATGTTAGCAGTTCTCCAGTACTCTGATACCTCTCCCGTGACCTGTGGAAAAACTGCCAGGGCCCCTGATATTTCTGTCCTTGCCTCTCTCTACAACCTGTGGTTTATCCACTTGTAAGGCTGCTAAACCCATTCGTACTCCTCTCTCATACTAAACATTATGTTAATATTTCTAATATTTTGCAGTTCTCCATTCTGATGTCTTCACCTATGTTGTCATTTTTCATTGTGATGACTGACACAATGTACTTACTGAACATTGTACCTACATCTTTTGTGTCCACACGCACAATTCCTCTATTGTCCTTAATGATCCCTCTCTTACTTACCTTAGTTATTCTTTTGCTAAGATTAATGCTGTAATTTGAGTAGAATATGGCACAGACATCTGTTACAAATAAGTATCAAGCGTATTGAATCGTTAGGTAAATGAGCAGATAAGAGCAGAATCATTTTCACTGGGTGAATGGGTTTCCTAAATTTCAGTACCCATACTGGCAGAACTTTGTCAATGGCAAACATAGTGGCTTGAGCTTCTAAGGTAAATTTCTACTTTGTTCATGCTTCTACCACATTCCAAATCCCAGTGAAGGAGTCATTTGTTCATGGCAAGAATTAATTGTGGCCATGACCTATCATTCTGTTGCTTGGAGTGTCAGACACCTGACCAGATCAGCCCATGAACTGGATACATTCTTACTTACTGTTTGGTTGTAAAATACTTGGCAAACCCAAAGTTAAATGATAGTCAGTCCCTTTCTGGTGGGGCCTGTTGCAGCCCAGACTGGCACCCACTGTGTTTTCTGCAAGCGCAGAAACTTCTGAGCCTTAACACAGAAGATCTGCTGGAATTTTCTGATAATCACAGGAACAGTCCCAAACATACCTCCACACTGGAGTCAGGTTAGAAATATCCAATTCCTCTATTAATTTTGCTACATTTATTGGGCAAAGTCCAGGAGAAGAAATGTTGGCCCAAATACCTAACCTTCTTCTGCCTCTAGGGCAATATTCTGTCAAGAACAAATAGAATTACTGGAGTTATCTTTTAAGATTATTTATGATTTAACAGTATTGTAATATGCAGGTGCTTACTTTCTGGAATGCTGCCAGTTTGTTTGCATTGGACAAAGCACACATTGTGATTAATGTAGTAATGTTATTTCAAAGGCAGCTGTCTGACCTGGTGTGGTGCATCTCTAGAAATGAGCTTCTTGGAACTGAGCCCAGTGCTGCATGCCCAAACTGAGAGGTGGATGGATGTTGGGGATTGCTAAGCATGCTCAGCACCAGCTGCCAGTGCAGCTCCCACCTCTATAGGCAGCTAACTAGAGCAAAGGCATCTCAGTCAGGAAGTGTGCCTGATGGGCTGCAAACCTCAGATAATTTCAGAGCAGAACTGAGTGAAAGGGGTGGAGGCAGCCTATAGGAGTAGAGATAACTGCCTTCATATGAAATCAGGGGAACATCATTATTGTACAGGATGAGTTTCTTTTAAAAAAAAATGCTTACATTGTTTACCCACAGTTGATCACTGAAACTGGGCTGGTGCTGAAGTTTCCAATCTTTGATCTTATGATAAATGTCGTGATGGAATTTTCAGGAGATGTTGACCCCCAACTTTATATATTCAAAATTTTAGTGCTATTCTTCCACCAGTTTCTTTCAGCAGACAATAGCAAGTTTATCACAAATAAAACTTACTCAAGCAAACATGTGAAGATTATTGATAGAAGAAAGTTTAGATTGTGTAAAGTTAGAAATAACTTGTGTTCTCACATCCCAGTGAGGTTCAAGTATGAGTAATGGACAAATTATTGTTGAACACTCCACAGAACGCAGTGCAATTAAGACCACAGATTCCTCCCCCCCAAAAAAACAGATCTCAGGATATTTTCTGAGGCCTAAATACACCTAGCTTACCCAAAACAAATTGCTGGAGATATCCAGCAGGTCTGGCAGCATCTATGGAGTGGAAGCAGAGTTAATGTTTCAGATCCAGTGATCTTTCTTCAGAACAGGTCCTCAGCAGTAACTCTGGATGCCATGAAGTCTTGGGGCATTAGGTAAGACATAGCTAAGTTATATTCTTGCTGATATCACTTACTGTTATCCTTAACTAATAGTTCAGTGCTCCTCCATATTGAAGACTTCTCAGAAGGACCACTGAAGGCAGCAAAGCACAGAGTTATTTTTGGGTGGGAGACTTCAAAGTCCATCAACAAGGGTGGCTAGACAGTATAACTACTGACCAACCTGGCTGAATCCTGAAAGACATATCTGTCAGATTGGATCTACAATTGATGGTCAGAGCACCAATAAAAGAGGAAAAACGTTAACTTGCCTGCATCCTTGTCAGTTTGGCGTTTCTAAAGTAAGCTCTCTGGCAATATTTGTAGGAGTGACCACTGCATATTCTAATGTACAAAATCCTAAAATTACTATTAATTTCAGATGAGTAATGATTGCTGACAGTTTTGATAGCTGTATCACTGCAAAATCTAGGCAGTGCTGCAATAGATGCTTGATGAATGACATGAAAATCTGATTTTACACACAAGCAAAATTTGATAATACCTCAGAAACAGGTATGGGGTCACAGTTTTGACTGATCCTACCTAGAGCCATTGCTGTAGGCAATTAACAAACTGGACTATTTGGATTTATAAGGGTTAATGTCAGGGACCGTGGAAGTAGCACTTCCTGAAATGATGATATAAGAGAGCATGATGACAAAGAGATAGGAGGGAAAATGATAATAGCTTCAGCAGAGCAAAACCGTTACGTACAGCTATTTATAGTTCCTTAATACGTAATAAACTAATTGGTGTTTTAGCATACTCATGACTCAGTAATATGTTCAAAGCTGGACTAACCAAAGTACGAAAGAAACATTGTGTTGCCTAATGAACACGGCATGTGGGCAATGCTGAGTAGCTGCACACCTGAGCAGAATTGTGAGCCACTAATAGCAAGTTGAACTAACTTGACTAGTTACGGCTTGTTTGTACTTAGCTGAGTTGGCTGGATGGCTGGCTTGCAAGAGTGATGCTCATGGTGTGGGTTTAATACCTGCACCAGCTAAGGTTACCAATGAAGGACTCCCTTTCTCAAGCTTTCCCTTCAACTGAGGTGTAGTGACCCTAGGAGGTATTGGAGGTAACCTGTAATGAGTGAGCAGCCCGATAGTCTGGTAAGACTATCCCAACTTTACTTTTACTTCTCATACAGGGAAGGATGGGGGAAGAGTAAATTCTAGAAGGCACTTAATTGACTTTAACAAGATTTATCAGAAGTAACACCAACTAATGGCAGCACATGGCAGAGAGTTGGCTCTAAGACTTTGAGTCTGCACTGGAGGTTTTTTGTGCTTGAAGTGGACTGGAAGAGAGATAACATCAGTCTACATTGGGCCAGGGTATCCTCTAAACAATTTTGATGATAACACTGGAACATGTAATGGTGACAGTCAATACCAGAAGTCCAGCCTCAGGATCTGGATACAATGCTGCAATAAGTTCAATGACACATAGGAGTGATTACATTTTCAAATGCCATATCCATCCACTGCATCACTAACTTCTCACAGTCTGCAATAGATCACATCCTCAACAACTACCTGTTGATAATCTATATTAACTGGGCCTCATAAAATTCTATTGATAACATCACCTTATGCTCACACACTTAACATACTACAAGGAGAAAAATAGAAATTACTGGAAAAGCTCAGCAGTCTGGCAGCACATGTGGAGAGAATCAGAGTTAATATTTTAGGTCAAGTGACCCTTCCACATCATGATCAGTTTGGTTAGAGGTGGTTATTTGGTCTGGCAGGGTCAGATTGTGAGAGGCAAGGGGTGGGGATATCAGTTTGGATTGGAGATGAGCTATCCATCTGATGGCAGTGAGTTAGTTCAGGTCTGGTAGGCTTAGGATGGGTTAGTGGTCGTCAGGTCCAACAAGTAGCCGTGGCCTTAGATCAGGGGTGTGTCGTTGAAGTGGGGGGAGGGAGCATCAGTTGTGACTTGGCCTTCAGATTAATAATTACCTAAGCATTAGAGTAGGTTTTTAATCCTCTAACTATTCTTGAGTAACTATTAAGCTTCTGTCTGTCAGAAACCTTTTGAATTTTGTGACCTTAAGGGGCTTATTTTGCAGAGGGTTCCAGGTGCAGGGGGATTGCCCATCTCAGAATTCAATTTCTCAGACAATTCACACACAGTCAGCTGCATCAAAAATTCTGGATAATCCTTACATGGAACTCAATTGTACACTGCTCCAACAATGCAGTGGCCATCAGAATGTATAAGCCATGATTTGTTGCATGTTAGCAGTTAGTTACAGGAATCATTAATATGATCGAAATCGTTAGAGAATTTGAGGAGGACCAAATCCTTTCAGATCCTAAATTGTTCTGCCCACAATTCCAAAAAACCCCAACATTGTCATAAAAACAGAAATTGCTAGAGAACTAAGCAGGTTTGTGGTTACTACGCAAGTCGCTTATTAATAAATTTAACAGATGGTAAAAGGTCTCCATTCTTTTTGTGTTGTGGTGATTGTTCATCCATTATTTTGAAAGGGGCAGGAATGATTAGAGCAGCGTAAAGCGTAGATTAATAATCCTTTCGCTTTTTCCAGACATTTGACCATTTTTGACTTATGCCTCCATTTCATTAAAATTTGCAAATGAATGAACTTTAACCTTTAGGTTAATGTAAATGAGTAATTTAATCAACAGGCAAAGGACAGTTTACTATCAAACTTGATGTTAAGATTAAACTACTCTCCAGATATATTGTATTCATGGTCCTTGCACATTACCTCTTTCATTTGCAATGCAATGCTTGCCAAGAACTGAAACAAGATCTTGTGCATGAATTAATTTAAGAAATAGCATGCTGCGTTAGCATTGTAAATATGCTGGAAACAATAATCTTTTCAACTGAAAATAAATAACAGCTCGATAGACCATATAGCTCACTCTACAGCTGTCAATCAAGTTTATTAAAAAGAAACTTGAACAGATGAGCAAATACAACAAATTTTACTGTATTGAAAACTTCATTGATGTCACAACTCAAATAATTGATAACATTTCCTAAAAGTTATTTGAATTAGAAGAAATGCTTCTAATTTACATTAAATCCACAAAAATTGGTGTCGGAGCACCTAGTTTTTCGATATTGTGACTGCTTTTGCCTTGAAAATTGCATATTCAGAGTTTACTGGTGCTAGCCATGCCGAATTCCATTTTGGTCAGGGCATCAGTATGTACACAGACAACACTGGAGCTATAAAGGTTAGGCAGATTGTGATATCGGTTATTGTGCAATGCTGATTTGGCCATTATCATCCTCAACATTCAAGCTATAAGACCCTCTCTTCACCTTGCATATCTGAGCATAAGTTCAGCAACAGCAAGGATATTTGTTGCACAACATAAAGGTACTATAATCTATTTTAAAGGTGGTTGCAGATTGCTTTGTACTGGCTGCTGATGAGTTAATAGAAATGTTGAGTAGTTTGTACTCCTATGTAATGCGTCTGATGTCTACACTGAGTGGTGTCACACAAGATAAAGTCCCATCTCTCATTTCAAGGATTCTGTTTAAGACACTTGGTCCCATACAATTGTTGTGCACTTGTAGTTTCTACCCCTTGGCCTGTGCGTGGCACAGCGAAGGATCAGAAGCAATGCAGAGATGAGCAAGCTGAAAGAGTTGAGGTAGAAAGCCACAGCTTCACTGGGTGCTTAAGGAGCAATACCTGCGTATCAGCGAGGAACAGTACATCAAGACACCTCTGCCTCCCTAAGGGGATGATGGCACAATGGCTTCGTACTTAGCACTACTGCCTCACAGTGAGTTCAAATCCACCCTCGGATGACTGTTTTTGTGGAGTTTGCATGCCCTCTCGTGTCTGTGTGGGTTTCCTCTGGATGTTCTGGTTTCCTCTCTCAGTCCAAAGGGTTCAGAAAAGATTTACAAAGATGTTACAAGGGTTGGAGGGTTTGAGTTATATGAAGAGGCAAAATAGGCTGGGGCTGTTTTTGCTGGAGCATCGGAGGCTGAAGGATGACCTTATAGAGATTTATAAAATCACGAGGTGCATGGATAGGGTAAATAGACAAAGTCTTTTCCCTGGGGTGATGAGTCCAGAACTAGAGTTCATAAATTGAGGGTGACAGGGGAAAAATTTAAAAGGGAGCTATGAGGCAACTTTTTCACGCAGAAGATGGTGCATGTATGGAATGAGCTTACAGAAGAAGTGGTGGAAGCTGGTACAATTACAACATTTAAAAAGCCATCTGAATGGGTATATGAATAGGAAGGGTTTAGAGTGATATGGGCTAAGTGCTGGCAAATAGGACCAGATTAATTTAGAATGTCTGGTTGGCATGGCTGAATTGGACTGAAGGGTCTGTTTCTGTGCTGTATATATCTGTGACACAATGTGCAGGTTAGGTGGATTAGCCTTGCTGAACCACCTATAGTGTCCAGGGATGTATAGGGTGGGTGGGTTGGCTATGTTGGTTACAGGGATAGGGAGCGGGTCTGGTGGGATGCTTCTCAGAGGGTCGTGCGGATGCGTTGAGCCAAGTGACCTGCTTCTGCACGGCAAGATGTATATGAATTTAGGTCAAACTCGCCATTGGTGAGTCTAGAGAAGTAGGGGGATTTGGAAATGAGGATGCCAGCAATGAAGTGATCCTTAAATGTTTTTGTGTGTTTTCTTTATTCTTTATTCTTTAAAAAATAAAATGAATCACAGCCTATATTGTGCAGAATAAAATGAGTTCATGCATGTGAACAATGCAGACTAAGATAGTTTAGATAATGGTTTTCTGTCATCAGCTTGATCTTGTTAAAGTAATAGATAGCATTGATTTTAAAAAAAAGCAACTGCAGTCAAATACGAGGTTGCATAGTTTCCAGTCTCCATTTTGAGCCTATTATGTTTATGCAGTTGACAACTATGTCTGCCACTGGTTATCTTGGAATGTAGCACATGTACGTTTTAGTTCTATTTATTGTTTGTCATGATTTGCAAACTGCACCTAGAAGGAAGTAATGGGAAATAAAATAGTTGTAGAATCATAACAGGTGACAGAGCGAATATTATAGATAATAGGCAGGAGTAGGCCATTCTGCCATTCGAGCCTGCACCACCATTCATTATGATCATGGCTGATCATTCTCAATCAGTATCCTGTTCCTGCCTTATCTCCATAACCCTTGATTCCACTATTCTTGAGAGCTCTATCCAACTCTTTCTTAAACGAATCCAGAGACTGGGCCTCCACTGCCTTCTGGGGCAGAGCATTCCACACAGCCACCACTCTCTGGGTGAAGAAGTTTCTCCTCATCTCTGTCCTAAATGGTCTACCCCGTATTTTTAAGCTGTGTCCTCTGGTTCGGCACTCACCCATCAGCGGAAAC
>NC_057720.1:51066681-51068425 GCF_004010195.1 Chiloscyllium plagiosum
GATCTCCCTTGTCCATCTTCAGAGTTACATCCTCAAAAAATTCCAGAAGATTAGTCAAGCATGATTTCCCCCTCATAAATCCATGCTGGCTCTGATCTATCCTGTTACTGCTATCCAGATGTGTTGTAATTTCATCCTTTATAATTGATTCCAGCATCTTTCCCACCACTGAGGTCAGACTAACTGGTCTATAATTTCCTGCTTTCTCTCTCGCTCCTTTCTTAAAAAGTGGTTCAACATTAGCCACCCTCCAATCCACAGGAACTGATCCTGAATCTATCGAACTCTGAAAAATAATCACCAATGCATCCACGATTTCTAGAGCCACCTGCTTCAGTACCCTGGGATGTAGACCATCAGGCCCCGGGGACTTATCAGCCTTCAGACCTAACAGTCTCTCCAACACCAATTCTTGGCAAATATAAATTCCTTTCAGTTCAGGTCCTTCAGCCACTGTTACCTCTGGGAGATTGCTTGTATCTTCCCCAGTGAACACAGATCTGAAGTACCAATTCAACTCTTATTTAGTCTACCACACTACTGTCAGTGCTAGCTCTTTAACTGGACCCCTCTAATCATATTTCAATATGTTTTTGTGTAAAATCTTCTTACAATCTCCATTTCCAAAAGGACATTATAGACCCACATTTGAAAATTCATCCAAGATATGCTGCTCCTCTGAGCATATTAAGATTCCTTTGACTTCTGTTTTTTTAACAATTTCTTTGTCTAAATCCATTTATCCTGATTTGTCAACACTTGGCAATATTCTTTCATGATCTAATGTCTCAAACTTTCCTTTCATAATTAAGAGAGCATTTATCAAATTTGCTATTCATTTTCTCCTCTCCAAAGCAGAACATTGCAACCTCAAGTGATTTTCTGCAACTATAATCTTCATTGCTGGTTTCATTTTAGCACACTTTTGCTGTGTAGCAGATGTATTTTCTATAATATGATTCCCTGAAGTACTCACAATGCTTCAACAGCCACTAAAACAAAACATTGTGTGAATTCAGCTCAATCAGAGCTCATCTGCATGACTTTATCCAATCTGTCTTATATGTGAAGCCTGCTTATTAACTGCTAAAAATATGCTTTCCACGATCCAGCCCAAGCTTTGGGTCACCACGTGGATGACACCTTTGTCATCACGAAACCTAATAAATTAGAAGAAACTCACAAACACAAAAACAACATCCTTATCAGTATAAAGTTCACCAAAGGGGAAGAGAATAACTACAGATTCCCCTTCCTATATGTCACGGTAGAATGCAAAGCCAATGGACAGCTACAGACCAGTGTTTACAGGAAAGCTACAGGCACTGACCAGATACTCAACTTAAGGAGCAATCATCCCAACACCCACAAACTGAGCTTAATCAGCACCCAGGAACCAACAGAAGCTGAGGAAAAACTTCCGTACAGCATATTCAGGAACAACAGGTGCCCGAGAAGCGCAGTCATAGACTCATAAAGTCATAGGGATGTACAGCATGGAAACAGACCCTTCGGTCCAACTCGTCCATGCCGACCAGATATCCCAACCTAATCTAGTCCCACCTGCCAGCACCCGGCCCATATCCCTCTAAACCCCTCCTATTCATATACCCATCCAAATGCCTCTTAAATGTTGCAAGAGTACCAGCCTCCACCACTTCCTCTGGCAGCTCATTCCATACCTGTACCACTCTCTGTGTGAAAAGGTTGCCCCGTAGATCTCTTTTATATCTTTCCCCTCTCA
>NC_057720.1:51069211-51159121 GCF_004010195.1 Chiloscyllium plagiosum
TGTCCCGAATATTTGTCCTAGCAAATGTTCGGCACAACATTTGCTAGGACAACTACCCTATCTACCTGCGACTCCACTTTCAAGATCTATGAACCTGCACTCCAAGGTCTCTTTGTTCAGCAACACTCCCTAGGACCTTGCCATTAAGTGCATAAGTCCTGCTAAGATTTGCTTTCCCAAAATGCAGCATCTCGCATTTATTTGAAATAAACTCCATCTGCCACTTCTCAGCCCATTGGCCCATTTGGTCAAGATCCTGTTTTAATCTAAGGTAACCCTCTTCGCTGTCCACTACACCTCCAATTTTGGTGTCATCTGCAAACTTACTAACTGTACCTGTTTGGCTCGCACCCAAATCATTTATGTAAATGACAAAAAATAGAGGACCCAGCACCAATCCTTGTGGCACTCTACTGGTCACAGGCCTCCAGTCTGATAAACAACCCTCCACCACCACCCTCTGTCTTCTACCTTTGAGCCAGTTCTATATCCAAATGGTTAGTTCTCCCTGTATTCCGCTAATCAGTCTCCCTGTGAAGAACTTCATTGAACGCCTTATGAAGTCCATATAGATCATATCTACCACTCTGCCCTCATCAATCCTCTTTGTTACTTCTTCAAAAAACTCAGTCAAGTTTGTGAGACATGATTTCCCACACACAAAGCCATGCTGACTATCCCTAATCAGTCCTTGCCTTTCCTGTCCTGTACATCCTGTCCCTCAGGATTCCCTCCAAAAACTTGCCTACCACCGACGTCAGGTTCACTGGTCTATAGTTCCCTGGCTTGTCCATACCACCCTTCTTAAACAGTGGCACCATGTTAGCCAACCTCCAGTCTTCCGGCACCTCACCTGTGATTATCGATGATACAAATATCTCAATAAGAGGCCCAGCAATTACTTCTCTAGCTTCCCACAGAGTTCTATGGTACACCTGATCAGGTCCTGGGGATTTATCCACCTTTATCCATTTCAAGACATCCAGCACTTCCTCCTCTGTAATCTGGACATTTTGCAAGGTGTCACCATCTATTTCCCTACAGTCTATATCATCCATTTCGTTTTCCACAGTAAATACTGATGCAAAATACTCATTTAGTATCTCCCCCATTTTCTGTGGTCCACACAAAGGCCGCCTTGCTGATCTTTGAGGGGCCCTATTCTCTCCCGAGTTACCCTTTTGTCCTTAATGTATTTGTAAAAACTCTTTGGATTCTCCTTAATTCTATTTGCCAAAGCTATCTCATGTCCTCTGACTCCTACACAACAGACCTAAACAAGAAGACATAACACGCCCAGAAATTCTAGCCACTCTGCCATACATTAAAGACATATCAGAGATGATGACCATACTCCAGCCCCTAGATATCATGGTAGTCCACAAATCTACACCACACTGAAACAGCTCCTGATGAATTTAAAGAACCCCATACCCAGAGCCAGCAGAATGAACAACGTATACAAAAAACCCTGCAAGGACTGCAATAAACATTACATTGCATAGACGAGCAGGAGACTAGCCACCAGGATACATGAGCACCAACTAGCTACCAAAAGACATGACCAAATATCACTTGTATTGATGCACACAGATGAAAAGGGACACTGGTTCGACTGAGACAATACATCCATCCTGGATCATGCTAAACAATTCCTAGAGGCCTGGCATTCAACTCAGAACTCCATTAGCAATCATATCGATTTGGACCCCATTTACCAATCTCTCAGATAAAGAACCGGAAGTGATATAATCCACCACAACAGACCAAAACAGATAAATAGTAAATGGGACCAAGCACTTCCTTGGAGGCTCAGTGATGATGTTACCTAACATGGTGACAAAACGTCTGAGAACAAACCTACCAGCTCAGCCAGCAAACTTACAAGCTGAGCTACACATCTTCTCCAAAATTGCAATTATTTTAGTCTCCCTAGTACAAACTGCACCCCCTCTCCTCTTTCATACTTTGTCCAACCATGACTAATGTATCCAACTCTGTCACAGGACTTTGTTTTTATTCCAGTGTTTAACTTGACATTTTACTTCCACTCCAGAGCTCCCATTGTTGAGTTATGCTTTCTTTTTAAGTATTGTAGGGGCCACTGGGCAATGGCTGAACTTTCTATGCTGCTTGCATTTGGTAATTCTGCTAGACTACAATGAGCAAAGCTAATTTCAATGCTAGCTTTATATTTCTCTGAAATGGTTCAGACTTATAGTAATGTGTTTAACTAAGCTGATGAGATAAAATAATCAGGTCACAAAGCAAAAAAACCTTAGACAACAGAGGCCTGAAAAGAGAAAGACGAACACAACATAAGTGGAATTGAATAGAAATGAGGAGAAAGTTCAGCAATTAAAATTGATTATATTAAAAGAAAGGTAAAATGCACAGTAAAATAAGAAAGTAAGGAACATGATACCAAGAATATAAAAAAAATCATCATGGTTGTAATCAAAACTGGTAAAAAAAGTCAATAAATAGTTGCCTGACTGTAATGATCAATGTTTAAAATGCCAGATCAATGACAATGCAAAGAATGCACAGCCACATTAAAATGGTATCAATCCAGTCTTGGGTACTTTTATTTGTATGTATAAATGTGATTTAATGAACTTGTGTACATGTTACTGGTGTTCCAATATAACAACAACTGATATATACAATGCAGCAGGTGTTAGCTCATAATTTTTAGTTCCATCATATTTTAATTGCACTGTTGCTGCTTTTGTTTTAATCATGGTGAAATTTAGTTTAATGTATTTGCATTCTCACAAGAAATATTAGGACAAAAACAATTAATGATAGGAACTGTAGATTACAACATAGGTAGAGTATTTTCCTACCAAGGCAGTATTGTGTTGCAATGAAAATTGAACATAATTTTGTTGGGTTACATTACAATTTGGAAAATCTAACTTAGGAAGACTATAATTTGGAAGAAAATACTCCTGCGAGTGTTTGCTTCTTTATCATCCTGTCAGAATTGTTCCACACTAGTGCAGGTGCAGCTATTCTGAAGGCAAAAACTTTAGCTGTTTTATACACTATTGGGATGAATTAACATTTAATAGTTTTTGATTGTATTGGTTGTGGAAGGAATATTTGACCAAAATGCCAGGAGAATTCACTGCCCTTTTATAAATAACACCAACGGGTATTTTATGTGTACCTGCACCATAAGAATAAACAGCAAGGCCTCAGTTTAATATATTACTGGCACTTCCAACCATGCAGTAACACATCAATACAGTATTGAAGTGTCAACCTAAATTACATGCTTCCATCTCAGAGTAATGTTTAAGCCTAGAATCCTCTGACTCAGAGACTCAAGTACTAATGAATGAGCTGGGCTGTTTTTGTCAGGTGCAATTCAATAAATTACACTTGTTATTACTTAAGTACAGTTAGTTCAGCAACCTATTTCTCAAATATTTTTACAATCATTAGAGAAATGACAAACTTCATGAAATTATTTCTTTTTGAATTTATGAATGTGTGTGGTTCTAAAGATACATTTGTCAAATATTATTACACATAAAAATTAGAGCAATTTTGGTGCATTACTTCTGAACAACTTGTTGACCATTCATTCTGTTACATTGTCCTAAATACTTACTTTCTTGCAGTGTCACCCTTTTTACCAAAAGATTAGGAATAATTGTAACAAACAACATAATAAAACAAATCAATGTACTGCAATTGAATATACTGATTCCAGAAGACTATGTAACAAACGTGTCGCCATCAGCAGCCTGTATGATCTTCTTAAAATTGTACTACACTGCACTTTATTACCCCTTGGGGGTTTCAGAAAGCTACAAAGTGTGCATGTTGAAATGAAACCTTCTAAACATTGGAAAGGGGAGAGGGGAGTTTCAAAGAGCCAATTGTTGAAAGACATTTTGAAAAGACATGAAGATAGATCAAAGCTGCAGAAATCCTGAGAGAAAAGTTAAGATGATTTGAAGGGAAGTAGTGAGAACCTTAGTGAAATGTTGTTGCTGCGACCATACAAAATATTCCTTGTAATCGGGCCTTTCTCAGTTTTTAGTATACACTTTTAAGAAAAGAAGTTTTGCATTCCATAACTGGATTAAAAAGGTTTGCATTTTTGGTATGGTCATTTGGTTTGTCATATGCTGGAGAAGTGTTGAAGGATCTTTGTTACAAGTGCATTTTAATCCTTATTGTTTTGTTTCCTTTATTACAATTGCTTTTTTTGAAACTTCATTTTTTGGATATGCACAGTATCATTGAAGAATAGTAGACTCATATGATGATTACTGTAGAAGGCTGATGGCACATTGAATCTCCATCAGCCAACTGGAGGAGCAATTCAGCTCATCCTACTCCATTTCCATTTGTTATCTTTAGGTCATTTTCTGATCCTTTTATAAAAGTCTCAGTTGAATCTATTGTCATCACTGGAAGGATTATTGGTATTAATGTTTTGAGCTGCTAAGCATGTGAGGAGCAAAATCAATTGTTAAATCACATAAGACTGAGACCTGAAGGAAGAAAGCACCAAATCTACCATGCTTCTGTATATAGTTTAATAAGAAATGTGACTAATTTGCATTAGAATTGTATCCAGTCTGTCCCAAGCTCCTTGAAGCTGTGACCAATATCTATACATGGTGACAAGTGGCGACCAGACCAAGAAAAACAATGTAAATGGCAAGAAAAAACATCCCATGGAGAAGCTCAGCAGCAGAGACCAGGGTGAAGGACTTTGAGGCCTGACCAGCTATCAGACCAGAGTAACCAAAACTACAACTAGAATAGTCAGCACCATGGAATACATGAACCTCAATATCATGAGTAACCATTTCCACTCATGAATCTTATGTAGAGGACACTAGACATGTCAAGCAATAACAGAAAGGAAATAAGCTTATAATATTGCAGAACTGAATGCATATTACTGCAGCAACGTGAGAAGTGTTGAAAAGGCACCACCTGCAATTTTACAATGCCCTTCAGTGGAGGAATGTTCCTCTGAACTCACAAATAACATGGATGTTGCTAGGTTGATCATTTGAAAGAAGGTGTCACTCAAAAAAGCCTATGTTTGCTAAACAGAAAGGAAGGAAAACCATAAAGGGAAGATTTATGCATGTTTTATTAAACAGCTAGTAAAATACTTTCCTTTGGGAAATCACAACGAATGACAACCAATGGTGAAGTGATCCCATTGAAGTTAAAGTATGTCATGCAGACTTTAAATTAGTCACAGGAGCTGGAGTCACGGTTTTGTGTGATGCACTTAAATGGTTACAACACAATAGCTTGCAGCCTTTATCCATCAAACTTCAATCTCAAATCAAACTCAAAGTCAAGAAATATATACTATTAAGATACAAAGGCACAGAAATCTCAGAAATGCTATCTGTTATCCAAAGACAGCAATGTTCACTGCTAAGCAGAAAGGTCTGTATCGATATGAATATCATTCTTAAAGCGGAAGAAGTTAACAACCAGGACCAAGTAAATGAATTTAGAAAACTCTTCAGAAGTCTGGGAAAACTGAAACCCACATACTGCATCACATTAAAAGTAGATTCCATCCCCATTTGTTTGTTTAAATGTAGGAAAGTCCCACTCTGACTTCTAAAGGTGTGATATTGAGAAAATGATTCAACAGGGGGTACTTTGCCAATTACAGAACTGACCAGGTGGTTCTCTGCTGTGATGCCACTTCCCAAACTGAATATACTCAGTAGAATTTCTGGCAACTTTACACATTTGAACAAGACAGTACAATGAAAAATATACTCAATAGCATCTACAGATGAGAACCTAGCTAAACTCAAAAATAGCAAACCTTTCACCTAGCTGGACACAAACAAAAGAAGAGCATGACAATAAGAGTACATGAAGTCTTGTAGGAAAGTACAAGATGCTGGTGAAAGCTTATTGTCGTTTCTGAAAATTTATACTTTCATTTTCGGTCATATTCAACGTCTAATTTTTCCTACCGCTACATGGACCTCTGAGATCCATGACTGCAGTATGTATTGGAACGTCAATCAGTGAGCGCAGAGCTTCCCAGAGGCTGTGAAGGTTAGAGGGAATATTATCACATTGTCCAGATGATAGGCAGAACACAAAAGCTTTAAGAGAATCTCCACCATGAACAGGCCAACAGAAGGAAGAACATTATCGTGCATGCTGAGTCAACACATTAAACCAAAGACCCAGAGATCGAGAGTTGCCTATTGTAGAAAGAGGAGAGAGGATGGGGACTTGGTACCAGCAAAAAGTGGGTGCTGTGATAAAAAGGGCGCAGCTTCTAAAGTCATATTTTGTGCCTCCAGGAAATTGCAGTGATCTTGAAGAAATACGAGTACCCTAATTTTTGTGAAAAAGAAGCCATTAATCAGATGCACTAGATACCTTGATCCTCAGGAAGAAACCAACACTGCTCAACCTATGATAAGAGATGAGGAATTAAGACCCTCCAAAAATGAGTTTGCAATGAACAGATCCTCAAAAACCTGAAAAGAAACTGTGCACATTAAAGGAGATACTTGAAATCACTCCAAATGTTATTATAGCAAAACTAGAGGCTTTTAGGGTTGTAGGAGGGCATGTAAATAATGTGATTAGCATGCGGAAATGTAAAATAAAGGATTAACTCTAACATTACCTACTGATCATGGTACATAAAGCTATATCATAATGCTGTCAGATCATATGAGACTGAGACCTGATAGAAAAGGATAACAGCAAAGTTCTACTCTACCATGCTTCTGTATTGTTGATATATTTTTTGGGGAAGGTAGTGCAGGAACGGGGATCACATTTACCAAATATAGGCAGATAACACCTTGTGCTATTTTCTAATAGTTTAGTCATATTGGTTAAGAACTAGCAGTTTGGATATGATACACCAGTTCGTCAGACAAAACTTTTATACAACTGTGACAGATGAGAATGCTGGGGTGGTGGTGTTGGAGTGGTGGATTATTCAACCCTGGTGTCATGTAGTCTTCGGTAGTAACTGCCTTTGTTCTTCCCTTGGCCTGATATCAGGAATCTCCCAGAAAATGGTGGCTCATTCTTCTGGATCCTCTCTTTCCCTCTCTCCCACCTACCCTTATTTTTGGGCTAGTAATCTTTGTTGTGACAATGATCTGTCTAAACTGTCTTGACCAATAAGCACAGGCAGCTACACATGATGCCAGAGTGACTGTTGTCCCCTTGCCCACCTTCGTTTGAAGATTAGTTTTCATTCCTGCCAAGCCAAACAAAAATGTTTCCAACACACTGTATTCAGAATAGGATCGTGTGGAGCTCGATAAATCTTCTGCCTAACTTTGTAGAAGGCTAAATACACTGTAATAGTGCTAGATGAGGTCACATGCTTCACAGGAAATAATTAATATGGAATATTAAGAGAACGCAGTTTTAAAGGGATCCTTATTTCCAACATTATGTTACTAGTTTGTACTGATAAAAAAGAAATGAATTGTGAATGGTGGAAGTCAGAAATAAAAGCCGAAATTGCTGAAAGCTCTCAGTAGGTCTGGCACATCTATGGAGAGAAAACAGAGTTAATGTTTCAAGTCCAGTGACTCTTTTCTCAGAACCTGTTCATTCTGTGCTTTGTGTCCACAGATACTGCCAGGTCTACTGAGATTTTCCAGCAATTTCTGTTTTAGTTTGTACCAATATTGTGTTCAGACCTGATCTGTCCCAAGTTCCTTTACCTCAGGTCTTGATGACTATGGAATGCATGCCATAACACTATGCCACAGGTACAACATAAGTCCGTAAATCCTTCTAATACACTTAAAGCAGACAATGAGAACAGGAGAGTATCTTTGTAAGCCAGATTTATGGTTTAGCTTTAGTGCAACAGCTTTCAAAGGACTGCATGTTCTTGCCATGAATAAGTGTAATTCTCATTGCAAGGGAATATCTCACACCATCTCAAATGTTACTTTCCTGACCCTAACCTCTTTCATTAAAAAAAGAGTTTTCTTATGTCACCATTAGTTCTTATAAAGTTGATCTTTAGTTCTTAATTCTTTTGCTAAAGGAAACAGTTTTTATCTGCTCTGTTCAGATCCTATTATGATTTTAAATATCTTAATCAAAACTACTTTTAACCTTTTCTCTATGAACAACCCCAGCTTCTTCAATTCTCTCATCTAATAAACTCTCCAACCAATTTAAGAACAATTTATTCCCCGCTATTATTAGACCTATGAATGGGTCTTTCATATCTTAGAGTTGATCTTCCTCTGCACCTTCTCTGCAGCTGTAACACTACATTTTGCATTCTGTTCTTTTACCCTGATGTATTTAGGTAATGTTTGATTTGTCATATCATGGTATCTTGGTACAATTTGCAATAGTAAATCAAATCATATCTCTCAATATTTTTCTGCATCCTTTTTCTGTTTCCTTTCTAAAGACAGCCTGTCTATGTCCTCTTGAACTTCACAATATCTTCCTCACAATTCCAAACGTTTACAAGTTTTATGTCATTTAGCACATTTTGAAATTATCTGCAGTTTTATTTTTCTTTCATTCATTTTGACCAAAAGCTGCCATGTTCCGTTTTGTTTTCAAAAATACCAAATCCTTGATCATATATTGATTATGGGGCCCAAGAAGGGTTGCATTTGTTTACACTTTTTTCTTCTGAAGTGAATTGCAATATCAATTCAAAATTCAGTAATATTATTCTTGATACAGAATTTGACCACTGTGTGTGTTCACGACCTTTATCTAATATTGTCTGATCATTTGAGCAATGGACACTACAGAAATTGCAAATTTTAACTCTGCAAGCATGTTTCTACATCAAGTTACAATACAGCATAGCAACTGAATATTGTACTTTTAATAGGTACTGACTACTGTGGCAAATATAGATTATCATAGAAAAATAGCCTTAAAATATGGCAATGCGAAGGTCATTTAGTCTAGTTTGTAGTTCTTGCAACTAAAATAGTGTATATTTTTGTATAAGGAAAGATATACTGAGCTTCAAGTCTATTTATGTGAACATTCTTGATGTACCTTTCTTAAATTTTATTGTTTTTCATTGAAATTGATGAGAAAATGCAATAATAGAAACCCTCAGTTAAACTTCTCTGCTCCATAAATATATTGTCAAAAAGGTTCATTAAACACAGCATTTATTAACAGTTCAGCCACACCAATCAGTGTTAAGTACAAAATGCTTGATTGACTTGGAATTCATGAAAAACTTTCTTCAAATTGTGAGATGTTTGTAGCACCTGAAAGGGTTAATTGACATCACAAGATAATTTACGTCCATCAGAATATAAAGGATTGTTGTGTGTGAGTGCTTATGTTTCAGTAGGAGTGTCCCCGCTTTTGACCTAGGAGGCTTGAGTTCCAGTTCTGCCTGCTCTAGAGGTTTATAAAGCAATTGCTGAACACATTGATTAAAAATATCTATAAAGGATTATTTCTGAGAGGAGTCTATCAGTGGTTTTGTTACCAGTATTCAATTTAAGTTCTTCAAGATTTAAGTCCATGAAGCTAACAGCAGCAGTATTTACCCTTAAGTCTAGTTTGATGTCTTACAAGAGGCTATCCTGCAATTTGGATGTAATAAAATTAGCCATGAAGAATAGTGTAATAATCCTATACTGATTATCAAGATCAAGTCAACCTTCTGGTAAACAATTCATGTGGACATCCTTCTCCATCTGATATTGATAACTTAGACTCATACAAATAAAGTTAAAAATTGCACAACACCAGGTTATAGTACAACAGGTTTATTTGTGAGCACTAGCTTTCGGACCGTCGCTCCTTTATCAGGAGCATAACCACCTGATGAATGAGCGCTCCAAAAGCTAATGCTTTCAAATAAATCTGTTGGACTATAACCTGGTGTTGTGATTTTTACCTTTGTCCACTCCAGTCCAACACCGGCACCTCCAAATAATACAGATAAGAAGGGCTAGTGATAGTGACTCTACCTAAGGCATCTCAAATAATTTGAGGCCATAATCACAACATATACTCCCTTTTTTTTATTCACTCGTGGGATGTGGGTATCGCCATCATTTATTGCTTGTTCCTAGTTGCCCATGAGAAGGTGGTGGTGAGCTGCCTACTTGAACTGTTGCAGTTCATGTGCTGTAGGTAGACATACACAGTTCTCTTAGGGAGGTAATTCCTGGATTTTTATCCAGTGACACTGAAGTAACAGTGATATATTTCCAAGTGTAGAGGGTGAGTGGCTTGAGGGAAACTTGCAGGTGGTAATGTTCACGTGTATCTGCTGCCCTTGTCATTCTAGATTGAAGTGGTTGTGGGTTTGGAAGATGCTTTCTAAGGATCTTTAAATTTCTGCAGTGTATCTTGTAGGTAACACACACTGTAGCGAGGCTGCTTTGTCCTAAATGGTATTAAGCTTCTTGAATGTTGTTGAAGCTGCACCCATCCAGGAAAGTGAGGAGTGTTCCATCACATTCCTGACTGGTGCCTTATAGATTGTGGACAGGCTATGGGAAATCAGGAGGTGAATTACTCGCTGCAATATTCCTAGCCTCTGACCTACTCTTGTAGCCACTGTGTTTATGCAATGAGCCCATGTCAGTTTCAGATCAATGGTAACCTTTAGGATGTTGATTGTGGGGGATTCAATGATGGTAACACCATTGAATGTCAAGGGGTGGTGGTTGGAATATCTCTTGTTGTGATAGGTCATTGCCTGGCATTTGTGTGGTGCTAATGTTATTTGCCACTTGTCAGCCCAAACATGGATATTGTACAGATCTTGTTACATTTGAACATGGACTGCTTCAGTATCTGAGGAACTGCAAATGGTGCTGAAAATTGTGTAATCATTGGTGACTATATCCCCATCTGATCTTATGAGGAACTCCTGCAGAGGGGTTGGTGACGATTCGCCACAGCACATTCACCGCCGCCGATTAGCCACTACCGGTTTGCCTCCAGCGTTTCTCCACTGGGGTCGTTTGACCTCTGGAGACTATTCACCACCGGATAAATATATAAATACTGATTGTTTTCCCTCCCGCCTGTTCTTTCATACTTTTCAGTCCCCTTTATTTATACAACAACATAGTGCATACTGATATAAAAAGAGGTGAAATAAATATCATTTTATTGGTTTATACATAAAAATGAGTTACAAACACTTGCGGTGACGAATCGTTCTCAGTAGCCGATGGGCGGTGGCTAAGAGTCCTCGGCGATGAAAGGGCAGTGGCTAATCAGCGGCAGCGAATGGTCCCATCCCACCTGCAGAGATGTCCTGGAGCTGAGATGACTGACATTCAACAACAACAACCATCTTCCTATGTGCTCGGCATGACTCTAACCAGATGATAGCATGCCCCCTGATACCCACTGGTTCCATTTTTGCTAGGACTCCTTGATGCCACACTTGGTCAAATGAGGACTCAATGTCAAGGGCTGTCTCTCTGACCACATTAGTGGAATTCAACTCTTTCAACAATGTTTGGACCAAGGCTATAATGAGGTCAGGAGCTGAGTGGCCTTGGCATGTGCTGTTTGATAGCATCATCAATTACACCTTCCATCACTTTATTGAATATGAAGAGTAGACTGATAGGGGTGGATTTGTCCTTTTTTTTGTATGCACAACATCCCTGGGGTAGTTGCTCGTGTTATTGTTGAGAGGGTGGTTCTGGAAAAGCACAGCACGTCAGGGTAGCATCCAAGGAGCAGGAAAGTCGACGTTTTGGGCAAAAGCCCTAACTGTACAGGAACAGCTTGGCTAGGGGAGTGGAAGTTCTGGAACACAAGTCTTCAGCAGTATTGCTGGAATGTTGTCAGGGCCCATAGCCTTTGGAGTATCCAGTGTCTCTAATCATTTTCTAATATGGATTGAATTGGATAAAGACCAGTATCTGTGATAGTAGGGACCACTGGAGGATGCTGAGCTGGATCATCCACTCAGCACTTCCAGCTGAAGATTGCTGCGAATACTTCTGCCTTATCTTTTGCACTGATGGGCTGGATTCTCTAAGAAGGAGGCCATCTGGTGTATTCTGTGGTGGAACTGGTCCTCCTGGGAGCAGATACGGCGGAGGCGGAGGAATTGGGAATACGGGATGGCATTTTTGCAAGAGGTAGGGTGGGAAGAGGTGTAATCCAGGTAGCTGTGGGAGTCGGTGGGTTTGTAAAAAATGTCAGTGTCAAGTCGGTTGTCATTAATGGAGATGGAGAGGTCCAGGAAGGGGAGGGAGGTGTCAGAGATGGTCCAGGTAAATTTAAGGACAGGGTGGAATGTGTTGGTGAAGTTGATGAATTGCTCAACCTCCTCGCGGGAGCACGAGGTGGCACCAATGCAGTCAACAATGTAGCGGAGGAAGAGGTGGGGAATGGTGCCGGTGTAATTACGGAAGATCAACTGCTCTACGTAGCCAACAAAGAGACAGGCATAGCTGGGGCCCATACATGTGCCCATGGCTACAGACCAAAGGGGTCTGTAAACTTCAGTTGTTTGAAATCCATGCATTGCAACTCTGGCCTCCTCAACATTACAATTTGTATACACCACCAATGTTGGCCATGCCATCAGTGATATAAGCCTGAAGCTCTGGAACTCAGTCCTGAAAAAAACTACCTTGTCTCTCTTTCCTTCTTTTTGATCAAGAGTTTGGTCACCAATGTAAGTATCACTTTGTGTGTCTTGGTATCAAATTTTATACGTAAAAGATCTTGGACTGTGATTTCATGTGCTGTTGTCTAAAGGATTCTGAGTACAGAAGTTGATTAATGACACCAGCAATGTTAAAGTAGGAGTTGTTTTTATTAATTCATTCACTAGACCAGCACTTATTGCCCATCCCCAATTGCTCAGAGGGAAGCTATGAACCAAAGACATTGGTTAGGCCACTTTTGGAATATTTGTGTGCAATTCTGATCTCCCTGTCATAGGAAGAATGTTGTGATACTTGAAAGGGTTCAGAAAAAATTTACAAGGATGTTGCCAGGGTTGGAGGGCTTGAGCTAAGCGGTGAGGCTGAATAGACTGGGACTATTTTCTCTGGAGCGTCAGAGGCAGAAGGGTGACTTTATAGAGGTTTATAAAATCATGTGGGGCATGGTTAGGATGAATAGCCAAAGTTTTTTTCTCCTGGGGTGGGGGAGTCCAAAACTAGAGGTTACACATTTATGGTGAGGGGGGAAGATATAAAAGGAACCTAAAGACCAATGTTTTCATGCATGAATGGTGGTGCGTGAATGGAATGAGCTGCCAGAGGAAGTGGTGGAGGCTGGCTACAGCATTTAAAAGGCATCTTCCTATGAATACAAAGGGTTTAGAGAGATATGGGCCAAATGCTGACAAATGGAACTGCATTGATATTGGCGATCTGGTTGGCATGGACAAGTTGGACCAAGAGTCTGTTTCCATGCTGTACATCTCTACGACTCTATAACTGCTGATGATCTAGACTCACGTGGACAAAACCAGTAAGGATGACAGATTTCCTTTTCTAAAGGACATCAGTGAACTTTTTGTGACAATTAAAAGTGGTTGTGTAGTCATCATGAGACTAGCTTTTTAATTCCAGCTTTTTAAATATTTAAGTTCACCATCTGCATTAGTGGAGATTCGAACCCACGTCCCCAGGACATGGCTCAGTGGTTAGCACCGCTGCCTCACAGCACTTGGGACCTGGATTCGATTCCAGCCTCAGGCGACTGTCAGTGTGGGTTTCCTCCAGGTGCTCAACTTTCTTCCCACAATCCACAGATGTATAGGCTAGGTGAATTGGCCATGCTAAATTGACCATAATATTCAGGGATGTGTAGGTCAGTTGCATTAGTCAGGGGTAAATGTAGAGTAATGGGGAATGGGTTTGGTTGGGATACTCTTCGGAGGGTCAGTGTGGACTTGTTGGGCCAAAGGGCCTTTTTTTGACACTGTAGGGATTCTATGATATTGGATTAGGGCTCTGGATTACTAGTCCAATGACAATACCACTACACTATCACTTCCTCCATACTTGCTTTAAATGAAACAAAATGTCTTGATCCTGCCTTTATTCCTGATGAAGGGCTTTTGCCCGAAACGTCGATTTCGCTGCTCCTTGGATGCTGCCTGAACTGCTGTGCTCTTCCAGCACTACTAATCCAGAATCTGGTTTCCAGCATCTGCAGTCATTGTTTTTACATCGTGAATTCCCTCCATTACTGAGGCTGGGGATATTTGTGGAGCTTCCTCCTCCAGTGAGTTGTTTAATTGTGCACCATAATTCACAATTGAAGGTGGCAGGGATTCAGAGCTCACATCTGATCTCTTGGTTTTGGGATCACTTAGCTCTGTCTATCACTTGCTGCTTATGCTGTTTGGCAAAGACAAACCTTATGGGTCTGAGGCTTAAATAACTTGAAGTTTAATGCTTTGTACTTATTGCCTGCAGTAAAGGCTAGTAAACGCTAGCAAAGCCTCTACTTCACTTGAATAGATGCTAAGGCTACCCTACACATTAATCTGAAACAGTCAACAGTGTGATGCTGTAAAAGCACAGCAGGTCGGACAGCATCCAAGGAGCAGAAGAATTGACGTTTCGGGCAAAAGGCCTCCTGATGAAGGGTTTTTGCCCGAAACATTGATTTTCCTGCTCCTCGGATGCTGCCTGACCTGCTGTGCTTTTCCAGCACCACACTCTTGACTCTAACCTCCAGCATCTGCAGTCCTCACTTACATCTATAATCTGAAACAACCAGATTGAGTCAATGAGAAAGTGAAGTTCCATCATATTTAGCACATTAATAAAAAAAACTTTACTGTTGAAATCAATGTTGAAGTTTGCAACCTACTCAAGCTAATGATGATGTTTAGGACTTCAGAAAAATTAAAAGCTAATGTTGCTTACCACTACAACAGATATTTCTGCTGCTTGTTTCTGCCAAGGTCTCTATCATCACTCATGTTGACAAATTGCCATCTTCCATTTGAAGTAAGTGATAATGTTAACTACCTGAAGCTAATGGGTTCCTTTTTGAATTTGCAGATTGGGATTGAATTTCAACTGAGAAAGTAACTCTGAACTGTCTCCCTGGCTTTTCTGGCATGAGCAGGAACAGCGTCAGTCTGTCTTTATTTTTCTCAGTCTCTTTCTCTCTACCTCTCCCTGTATCTCATTCTCTTTCTTTTATATTTTTCTTTCTCACCTCTCGTCTATCGAAACTTCCCTATCCCACTGACCAAGAGAAACAAATTGAAAATGTAATTGGCACATGATACCGAAACCTGAAGAAAAGGAATGATGTAAAGTTGCCACTTACTCATCTCTTTGTTGAAGTGACAAGCATAGCTTTTTGCTTTAGTTTATATTTTTGGTGTCATTTTATTCCTAGAATTCAGGAGGAAAATATTTCTTGTGGATGTGCTTGATGAAGCAGCACTGCAGATTGGAGGGTCTTGTTTTGAATCATCATGAGAGGTCAAGAGTGGACGTGTCTCAGGCGATGAAAAGAGCTGGATAGCGTTTATAATACAAACTGGCGTAATGCCCTTGGCTCATGTCATGCTTTCTCAAGATTCTCTAAAATGGGATATGATCATTCAATTTCTGATTATGGAGGCTTTCAGTAGTTTCCACATGAATAATTTTGAAATTCAGTTGACAGCGCTTCTGAGTTTAGATTTTAACATTTACAGTTAGTAAGAAATTGAGGGCGTTCTCTACTGACCTCAATGAAAGCCACCCACAAGTGTATATGCAGTGCTGAATTCATCTTTCACTGAGAAGTGGGATCTCTGGTTTCGAGCAACATCTATCCAAATAATCAAACTGAATAGTCTTCTCAGGCAGCAAACCAGGAAAGAATCATCGTTCACTTTTAAACCATTTTGCAGACAGTGAAATAAAGATTAGGACTGTATGTGATTAAAGTAGATGACAAAATATAATTTTTATCATTTTAAAGCATTAGTTTTATTTTAATAGAGAAATTTGACTTTTCACAAACATAAAATGGTGTTATTCAGGGTCAAAGATGATTATTCATTAATAGTCACCACCTGGTATGTCATGAAAAATCCGATTACACTTTATACAAGATATAACTTTTCCAAGGCTATTTTTATTGAGGCCAAAAATGGAAGAGTAGAAGCTTTCATCAAAGTAGATTTCTAAACCTTTCCAGTTGTGGGGACATCATCAGTGCATTCCATGCGGGAACAGGGTATCATTGGCAGTAACTTACAGTTTCTGCATTTAACTGTGCATGTGCAAATGTAAGAAGTTGCCGCAGTTCCACAGTGATAATTTAGCAAATGTTGGCAGGTTTGTTGTCATTATAAGTACAAATTCTGGGTCATTACTAATGATCCTTCATTGAACAAGCTCCCTTAGTTTGCCTGCCTCTTCTCGGAATTCTAACCAAGCTTTATTTTCTGCCCTTCACTGACAATTGCATGTTTTCAGTTCAGTAATCAAGGGACAGGTTTAATTGCCGTGCTCTTTGACCCCCTTACCACCAACAAGCCTCCACCCATTCTGTATTTTGTTCTATTTCTGTCTTGTAGCTTTGCCAGTTGCTGCAGAAACATTAGAAAGATTTCAACTAGAAGGAAGCTTTAATAAATCAAGGAGAGAACCATGGTAATGTATAGTGCTGCATGATTTCTTGCTGTGTTGGAAGCTTTATTCCTTTTTCTAAGTTAATTTAGTTTTACTTTCTGTTCAGATCCTATGAAATACAATGCAGCCTGTCTACTCTCAAGAACAGGATAACTTGTTATCTACCAGTGAAGCTCAAATTTAATTTAGTTGAGATTTGGGCAGAGGGGCAAATTATATTTTGAGCTTGATGAATAGTTAGAGAGGGACCTGGAACAGACAGGGCTTGCTACTAATAAATCGGATGCTGCATTATATTCTACAGGCAAACAACTACTTGGCTATGCAAATCCTACCTTTTCAGGCAGTGAACAGAGAGCATCGATTCAGAGCCATCATGACCTCTATAATTATGGCTTAAAATATCTACTCTATGTGCAGTTGTAGTTGTTTGACAGCCTGAGACAGGGAGTGTGTTGCAGTGGGCCGATTACATTGACAGTTTCTCTTTTGGAATCCCAAGCTGGCTTTGTTTCAAGTTACCCTGTACAGTGTTGTTTCTTTTGTAAGCTTTTGTTGTTGCATTGAACTATTTTGCATGCATACAATAGAGATCAAAAGAAAAAAATATCAAGTGCTTAAGAAGTGTAATAAAAATAAACTTTCAAGGTGAAAAATGTGAAACACTTTGCATTTGACCTTTAATCAAAAATGGCGTATTCAGGCTAGTTAACTCGTTTTATAGAGCTGACAGGTAAAATCATAACAGTGCTGTGTTTATTTATCTACTCGGAGCAGTTCTTGATATCTCTTTACTCTAGCATGGGCCAGTGCTGGATATTCAATTTTTTTTGTAAGTTCAAGGTATTCCCTTAGAAAGTGGTGTCTGATGATACAATTTAGAGCATACTTTCAGATAGGACAACAGACTGAGGTCAGTGAGCAAAGACAAGTTTTTGAATATTTCTGTATTTCTTTTTCTTTGTGCCAAAATGCTCTCAAATCCCAACTCAATGATCTCCCTCCCATACAAAATTGTCCTGTTGCTGCTGCTGTCCTTTCCACAGATGTCCATGGCTTCTCTCTCCCTCCAATCTAGGCACCATTTATATTTTTATTTCAGGATCATCGCTGTCTTTTCAAGAATAGCAATCTTATTCAACCTACTTTCTCTTTCCATCAGAATAATATACCTAGCTCATTTTCTGTGATTAATTACTTTCATCTTCAAAGTAAGTATTGTGCTAAACTGGAAATTGTGCATATGAATTAATGCTTTACATGGTAAGAATTTTTGATAATTGATGTTTCGGGCATAAGTCCTTCTTCAAGAATTTTTGATGTCCCAGGTAACAGTACAAAAAACACAATACATCTTTAATATTTAAAAGGAAATGCATCTGTAGATGGGCAACAAGTAGTGAGAGTAATAGAAGAACAAACAATTGCATCATGTAGATAATACCACACAACCTTCAAGGGACTCAACCTCTTCTTTGTCCAGTTGACAGCAGGTATTCAACCTGCTCCTTATTTGTACTCTGAGCCTACTTATCAAGGTCAAGGCCATTTCTATGTTGGGGTTCAGTTATGGGAACAGTTTGCTCAATATACCTCAGCGTAGGGTTGGGAGAAAAGTTTCCATAGCACCTTACTGTGATAAAGATTTTCCAGTGGTATATTTTGAAGATGTTGTAATATCTTTTGAACAGTAAGTCCATCTGAATTTAGTGCTTTGTAAAATCCAATTATCTAATGTTGCTGGGACACAGCTGGTGGGAAACCTTTACATTATTTGCATCCATATTTGGGCAAAGAAATTATAGATGGAATTTTCCAGTTTTGAGTTAAACTGTTTTTTGAATGAGATTCATAGCATCTAGTCTGCTGGTGGCTGAAAGTGACTTTCCTCACATAATCATTCACTCTGCCCTCTTTAACTAAGCAACTGGCTCTTTGGTGGCTTTCTCATGGAATTGCACAACTGAACAGACAGAAGGGCTCACCAATGTCATGGGATTCCTATTCAAAGTCCAGCTGCACACGGTCACAGATGCTACGAGCCAAAAACTGGCCCTTACACTATGGTGCTCCACGGCAACCATGGCTGATGTGACTTGAACATCAAAGTTCTCTCTCAGTTTGAAGACAGGTACCTGGAGGTAATGGTGGATAGCATGGTTGGAGCAGAGGGTCAAGCTTTTTCTTTCCAACCATCAATGGTAGTCACACTACTAGACATGGATGACCTGTACACATATAATGGTCTGAGTCAGGGCTATGTCCTGGAGGAAAAGGAGCACCTAGCACTGTAGAAAGTTAATGATCTTCTGCCCTTGCAAGGGTAAGTGCCACTATTTCCTTTCTGCTACCTCATACACGCACGACCATCATTCATTCAAACTCTGCCACTGCACACATTTCCCACCAAAGCTCATGAACTATAATTCTCACCACTGCATGCATCCCATGGTCTTACCAATTAATGACTTCGTCAGATTGCATGGACCATCAAAACAACAGAAGGCAGGTTTGACAGAGGAGGTCAGTAAGCTGGATCAATGGATGGAGGAGTTTTCCAACATTATGCACTACCATGCTGGCTCTGCCATTTGGGAATCTAGTTGTGCATTTCACAATTTGTTGACCATTATGGTCCATTACTGAGTCAATGCAGTCATGACTATTGCTGAGAAAAGACACATTGATCAAATGTTTTCATCTTGCCCACATCAGTTCAATACCATATGTAGGTGAGCAGGGTGTGTGTTCCAAAGACTGGCAGTTCCTATTAATCAGAATATCCTTTTGGCTGTTTGGAAAAGATCAAGCAAAAGAATGACCATACCAAACCAACTCATACTTGGGAAACTCGCAATGCAGTGTCCAACATTAGATATAATCCTGCAATTGGATAACATTTGCTGAATAATTCTGAGTGTGCAAAGAATACACTGACAAACAATTTAGGCTTGTCAGCTGGTTCACAGTGTGGTGCATGTGTGCACACTGAAAGCTACATATATTAATATAGAGGGTCCTGTTCTTTGCAAACAAAAAGAACATACATATACAATAAGCCTGTTATAATGTTTTTAAAATGATGACTGCCAGTTGCTCGTTCTTTTTTCAGGGCAATGCTGTGATCACTCAGGATCAACATGTCTGGTATAAAATGTAATAAAACTTGGTGGTTAATGTCATTCATCATTAATTGATGCCTTCTCCATTGAATGCCTATACCAATCAGTTTCCATTTGCCAACCAGTCAGCACTCTCTCCTCATACAGTATAAATGTTGATTTCCTGTTGGATTGGTATTCTTGCAAATTGTCTTTATGAATGCATGATGAAAGGCTTTTACAAAATTTGTTTTTTTTCCAGCAATATTTAGGTACTGTGTGACCAAATGACCTTTTGCAATCATGAAAATTGCAATAGCCTCAAATTCCAAAGATTTTGCTTTATCCCATGGAAAGGAAAAATCAGTAACTTACATGTAGTCTACCATTTTATGCAATTATTGCACATTTGACATTCAGTCCTAGATAGCTTGTGTAAATTCTAGGCTCCACCTATGATACAGGATGAACCCAATCCCCATTCCAAGCATTCACATTCCCTTTTGTGTTGCCAATCCTGTGCCCTTGTGTACTTTCAGCCTTCCCCATTTCTATTGAGCCCTTCTAATAACAGTTGATGTTCCCACCTAACCTCCATTACCCATGTCTTTGTGAATTGCCCTAACTTTGCCCCTAAACTTTCCCTTGGTAGAAACAAGAACGGCCATGGCCTATGAAAATGCTTCCTCCTGGAAATCCAGGTCTGTTCCTATAGTCAGTACCACCCTCCAATTGGAATTGTCCCCTCCACAATCAACCACTAAGACCAAAGATGTAGCAGAAGAGTTAGGCCATTCAGCCCATTGAGTCTATTCTGCCACTCATGGCTGATCTCATTATCCTCAATTTTGCTTTCTTGACTTTTCCCTGTAACCTTTGATTTGCTTACTGATTAAAAATCTGTCCATCCCAGCTTTGAATTTGCTTAATAACCCAGCCTCATCAGCCCTCTTCTGTAAAAACATTTGCAGACGTATTACCCTCTGAGAGATGAACTTCCTCCTCATCTCTGTTTTTAATCTTTTTAACCTTACTCCGAGACTATGCCCTCGGGTTCTAGACTCTCACTCAAAGGGAAACAACCTTTCTATGTTGTCAAGTCCCCTAAGAATATTGTATGCTTAATAAAATATCCTTGAAAGCTTCTAAATTCCAATGAGTACAAGCTCAAAAGTTTCAAATAGTCGTCATATGACAGTACTTCTATATCTAGTGAACCTTTTCTGGACTGATTCCAATGCTAGTATACCTTTCTTTAGATAACAAGCCCAAAATTGTTCATAATATTCCATCTGTCATCTGACTATGGCCTGATATATTCTTAGCAGCACCTCTCTACTTTTTTAGTCTTCCATTCCTATTAAAATAAAGGTTAACATTCCACACATCTTTCCCACTGAACTTGGATGCTAGCCTTTTGTAATTCATGAATGAGGATTCCCAAATCCCTCTGTTCTATAGATTCATTTCTCCATTTAAATAATATTTAATTCCTCTATTGTTTGTACTAAAGTGCTTATCCTCAAATTTTCCCAAATTACATTCCATCTGCCAAGTTTTTTCTCCACTTGCTTAATCTGTCATCCTCACCAATTGCCTTCCTATCTATTTTTTGAGCCATCCACCAAATGACTATTGTACATTCAATTTCCTCATTCTGGGGGGACTACTATTTTGTAATAATTGTGGCTCAAGCATTGATTCCTGTGGGACTCCTCTAGTTATGGCTATCATCCTGAAAATGTCCCATTATCCCAAAATTCTATTTTCTATTTGTTAGCCAGTACTCTATCAATTTTAATGTACTGTTTCTAATTGCATAGATTCTTATCTTATTTAGTAGCCTCATATGTGGTACCTTATCAAACATCTTCTGAAAATCCAAACACATTATATCCAATGCTTCCCACTGCTCCTGCTTCTAAAAATTCTAGTAAATTTTTAGGCATAAGTTGGTCACTGTAATCATTCTATCAGCGACCCATACCATGAATCTGATCCTCAAACTTGAGTCATGATCTATCCCCAGGATTCTGTGGACTGCCCTCACATAAACCCCCAATATTGAGCAAACCCAGGATTGATCATGGCACTCCTTTGGACTGACTAAGATAACAACCTTGATAGCCACGTCCCAGCACACTCCTAAACAGATCTCCCCGTACTTCTCAGACTGGTATGGAAATGCACATGTACAGCAGGACTGACTGTGGTCCAATCCCCAGACTGCAAGGACATAAATCCCCAAACTCTAATGGGGCCAAGCATCTGACTGGCCAGGCCAAACTTGCTAGATCAATTAGATTAAAGCTATGCCAGACCGTGAAAGTACCACAGCTCTTTAAGACTGTTCCTGATTGACTTTCAGAGGTACCCATTTGTTTCAAGTGTTTGGCTGTTGGACATGTTGCATGTGTAATCTTGATGAATCCCAATGCCATACAATGACATGACCACCTCTTTAACTGTTCAAAGCTCCCCACCCCATGACCAGCTGTCTGCCTCTTCCTCTGCACTAAAATTAATGCAACTCACAGAAGCTCGCAACCTCAAAGCAAATGCAAAGTGCTGAGTGTTTAGGAAGAAGCTAACAGCCATAAACACTTAATATGTGTAGCCACATGAATGTGTGTGTCCCTGCACACAAAATGACCAGGTAAGTTGTAGTTGTTTTTGATCTCCAGAATAAAGTGGCTAAAGACTGAAGTAGTATGTACAGAAACAGACATGAAATGTGCTGATGTTGGCAATTCACCATTGCTGACTTGCATGGATTAATGTTGAGAAAGATAACAGGCATGGAGCATGCAGGAACATTATGGTAAAAACAAAGTTGGATGATACAATCTGTCAGTGAGTTGCAGCTGCCAAGCAACTGCATTGATTTATATTTCTGGAATTTGTGCCATCCAGTTTCTCAGGGTAGAAGAGGAGAACTGGAAGTGGCATTGAATTAAGGTGAGTTGGGCGACTAATGGGATGCAAATACATGGAAATAAGATAGTCACTGGCTAATAACAGGAGTTTGAAGTGACTATTTAAGGGGAAATTCAGAAAACATACTTTGACGTCAGGGTTCTGATTCTTTCATTCTTATCAGATTGTCCCATCTTTCTTGTCATTTCTTGCAACACAACAGGGAGGGAAATTCCCTTCCTACAAGACCAGCACCTTGTGTGCTGGAGTTGGAATCAATGGCAGTGAACTCCAGAAACAGTAGCTCAGTTGAATTTCTTGGTCTTCTGATGTGGTTATGTTTGTTTACTGCAAACAGTAAACAGAAATTCAAATCCCATTTTTTAAATAACCAAAGGCTGTTTGAAAATTTTAGTTGACAAGCAGGAGGCTGGGAGAACACAGCAAGCCAAGCAACATCAGGAGGTGTAGAAGTAAACGTTTCGGGTGTAACCCAGTTGACAATATTTTATTACGTGGAATATTTATTGTCTTTAAATTATTTCATTATCACCACATTCAAACAGGTGTGCAAACTGCCAAGTTGGTTTATCATGCTATTTGTGTACAATGAGATTAAGCTAATTTTAACCCATTCTTTTTTAATGTTTCTGACTCTCAGTAGTGTTCAATTCTACAGCCAGGGGCATCTCAATAATAATTTACACGAGTCTAATTTTTGAGGTGTGAAGTGAGGTAAGTTATTTGATCATGTGGAGAATCACAGCTGAATCATATTCTGACCCAGCATCTATATTAAACATACCAATGGCTTCCATTGGCAAGAATAGCCCGAACAGATTTTTATATCCTCTTTCGCTGAACCCACTTGTGGTGTTGCTACTGCAGACGCTCTGGTGAAGAGCAGCTGACTTAGCTTTGATTACACATTATAGCATCGTTAATTGTTTGTTGAAAAAGGACCAAAGTCCATCTAGATTAGTTTCTCCCATTTTTATAGTTTCCTGATATAAAAGCATTGTTGACTGATTATGATTATAATTATTGAATTGTCTGGCCTATTGCAACAAACATAAAATTAATGCAGAAAAATACTCCAATAATTTTCTTCAAAAATTTCTAAAAAATGAAGAACACAGCTGTCATGGTAAAAAGCAAGTTAATAAGCCATTAAAATCACTTAGTTTTGACTTCTTATTGATTGAGATACATTTACTGCAAATTGAGGTCATTACAGTGTGAATAAGAGTCAGTCAGCTCACTTAGCAGAGGAGGCGCGCCAGTGTGATGTAATCTTATTCATTTATTTTATACTTATATAAATGGATTATTTTATTGGAACAATTAATAAAATAACCACTTTGCTTTGCTGACTCTGACCATGTTGTATCATTCAGAGTCGTAAGATATGAAAGAAAGATTTGCATTGATCATTGCATTTACATTTGTCATAGATCAGCCATGATCATATTGAATGGCAGACCAGGTGTGAAGGGCTGCAAGTTTCTATGTTTCTATATTTTAGATATCAAGTCAATTATTTGGTTATGTATTTTAAGGTACTATTTGGTTATGTATTTTAAGTTACAGCACAGAAGTTTCTAAAATGCAATTGTGTTCTTTCCCTCTGTGCACCTGTATGTGTCTTATTATTAAACTCTGACAAGTGTATTTGTAAAGTAAACCTTCAGGAAATAAACTAATAGCAAATGTGTTATGATCCCAGTAATCCTAGACAAATCAGATTCAAGAATGGAACTTTTTTATTCATTCATGGAATGTGGGTGTCACTGGCAGACCAAAATATGTCGCTAAACAATAAAAACCAAAGAATTGTGGATGCTGGAAATCAGAAACAAAACCAGAAATTGCTCGTAAAATTCAGCTCTGGCAGCATATATGGAGAGAAAACAGATTTAACATTTTGAGTCCAGTGTCCCATCTTCAGAAGAATGATCACTGCACCCAAAACATTAACTCTGCTTGCTCTGCACAGATGCTGAGACTGTGGTGCTGAAAAAGCACAGCAGGTCAGGCAGACTCCAAGAAGCAGGAGAATTGAACTATTGAGCAAGAGCCCTTTTAATCAGGAAAATCGATGTTTCAGGCAAGAGCCCTTCATCAGGAAAATGATTTCCTGATGAAGGGCTCTTGCCTGAAATGTCGATTCTCCTGTTTCTCAGATACTGCCTCTCCTGCTGTGCTTTTCCAGCATCACACTCTCGACTCTGATCTCCAGCATCTGCAGTCCTCACTTTCTACACAGATGCTACCAGACTCGCTGAGTTTGTCCAGCAATTTCTGTTTTTGTGTCAAGATTTATTGCTCATCTCTAGATGCCCTTGAGAAGGTGGTGGTGAATTGCCTTCTTGACCCACTGCAGTCCATGTGCTGAAGGTTGACCCACAATGCCCTTGGGGAGGGAATTCCAGAATGTTGACCCAGCGATGATGAAGGAATAATCATATATTTCCAAGTCAGGATGGTGAGTGGCTTGGAGGGGATTTTGCAAGTTGTGATGTTCCCATGTACCTGCTACCCTTGTCATTCTAGATGGGCAAAGTTAGAAATCACACAACGCCAGGTTATAGTTGAACAGGTTTATTTGGAACTACAATCTTTGGCAGCACTGCTCCTTCATCAGGTAGCTCAATTGACAAAGGAGAAGCACTGTGAAAGCAAATATAGTCTGTTGGACTATAACCTGGTGTTGTGTGATTTTTAACTTTGTCCACCCAGTTCGACACCCGCACCTCCACATCGACCTCAACTGGGTTGCTTTATCTTGAATGGTGTCAAGCATTTTGAGTATTGTTTGAGCTGCAATCATCCTGACAATTTTTTAGGAATATTCTGTCACACTCCTGAATTGTGACTTCTAGATGGTGGACAGGCTTTAGGGAGGCAGGAAGTGAGTTACTTATTGCAGTATTCCTAGCCTCTGACCTGCTGTTGTCACTATTGTGTTCATGTGGTGCGCCAAGTTGAGTTTTTGGTCAATCGTAATCCCAAGGATATTTTTAGTGGTGAATTCATTGATTAACAAGGGGCAGCGGTTAGATTGTCTCTTATTGGAGATGGTCATTGCCTGGCATTTGTGTGGTGCAAATGTTACTTGCCACTTGTCAGCCTAAGTAGGAGACTGGAAGAACACAGCAAGCCAGACAGCAACAGGAAGTTAAGCAGTCAATGTTTTGGATATAATCCTACTTCAGGAATGGAAGTGGGGGGTAGGGGGAGCTGCAGATAAAGCAGCAGGGGCAAGATTTTGGATGGGGTGAGGGGCAGAATGGTGAGGGAGTGACAGGTGAACACAGGTGGTGGGTATGACCTGGTTGGTCAATGGGAGGGATGAATCCAGTTGGTAGCTGGAAGGAATAGTCAGTCAGAAGAATGGAAGGGAGTGGGGTTGCTGGAAAGGGATTCAGGGGATGGGTGGGAAGGTTATTTGAAATTGGAGAACTCTATGTTCAGAGCTGAAAATGTGTTGCTGGAAAAGCGCAGCAGGTCAGGCAGCATCCAAGGAACAGGAGAATCCAAGCTGGAAAAGCGCTTTTCCAGCAACACATTTTCAGCTCTGATCTCCAGCATCTGCAGCCCTGACTTTCTCCTCGAACTCTATGTTCAGTCATCTATGTTCAGGCTGTAGGCTGCCCAGGCAGAAGATGAAACGTTGTTCCTTCAAGTTGTGGTCTGATTCATAGATATAGAACAATACAAGCTCTTCAGCCTTCGATGTTGTGTTGGCCGTTTATCCTATTCTAATACCAGACTAAACTACATAGCCTTCATTGTACTATCTTCCATGTGCCTATCCAAGAGTTGCTTAATGTCCTTAATGTACCTGACTCTACTACTACTGTTGGCAGTGCATTCCATGCATCCTCCACTCTCTGTGTAAAGAACATACCTCTAACATCTCCCCTAAACCTTCCCCAAATTACCTTAAAATTATGCCCCCTCATGATAGACATTCCCACTATGGGAAAAAGTCTCTGCCTGTCAACATCTTGTACACCTCTATCAAGTCACTTTTCATCCTTCTTCGCTCCAATGAGAAAAGCCCTAGCTGCCATAACCTTTATTCATAAGATATGCCCTCCAGTCCTGGCACCATTCTGGTAATTCTCTTCTGCACCCTCTCTAAAGCTTCCATATCTCGATGCTCCAAAAGCTAGTGTGCTTCCAATTAAACCTGTTGGACTATAACCTGGTCTTGTGTGATTTTTAACTTTGTATACCCCAGTCCAACACGGCATCTCCAAATCATTTCCAATAATGAGGCGTCCAGAGCTGAACACACTACTCCAAGTGTGGTCTAACCAAGGCTCTATAGAGCTGATGTATAACGTTGCAGCTCTTAAACTCAATCCCCCAGCTAATGAAGCCAATTTATCATATGTCTTCTAACAATCCTATCAACTTGGGTGACAACTTTGAGGGACCTATGGACATGGACCCCAAGGTCCCTCTGTTCTTCCAAGCTGCCAAGAATCTTGCCTTTAACCCTGTAATCTGCATTCAAATTCAACCTTCCAAAGTGAATCACTTCACACTTTTCCAGGTTGAACTCTCTCTGCCACTTATCAGCCCAGCTCTGTATCCTGTCAATGACCTGTGGCTTCCTACTACAGCCCTCCACACTATCCACAACTCCACCAATCTTTGTGTCTCCTTGGTTCGCTGTGGCACTGAAGGAGGCCGAGGATGGACATGTCGGAGAAGGATTGGGAAGGAGAATTGAAATGAGCAGTGACTGGGAGCTCAGGTAGGCCTTGATTAGCCCAGCTGAAATGTTCAGCGAAATGTTTCCTTAGTTTACGTTTGGTCTCAATGATGTAGAGGAGACCACATTGGGAACACCAGATGCATTAAACTAGGTTGGAGGAGAGGCAGGGGAATCTCTGTCTCACCCGGAAGGACTATTTGTGGCCCTGGATGGAGGTGAGGGGGGTTGGTGTGTTGGCAGGGTTTGCATCTTTAACGATTGCAGGGAAAGGTACAGTGGGGATGTGGCTAGGGGTTGGTTGCTGGGGAGACTGGCGTGTACCAAGGAATGACAAAGGGAATGCTCCTGGCGGGAGGCAAGAAGGGGGGGTAGAGACAGGAAGATGTTCTGAGTGGTAGGTCTAATTGGAGTTGGCACATGCATTTCCTCAAACACTTGCTGTGTTCTTCCAGCTTCCCAGTTGTCTACTTTGGATTCCAGCATGTGCTGTGTTTTTGTTGTCTCACTTGTCAGCTAAGCCTCGATATTGTTCAGATCTTTTGCATTTGGACACAGTCTGCTTCAATATCAGGGGAGTTGTGAATAGTGCTGAACATTGCGCAATCATTACCAAGTATCTTCATATCTGACCTTATGATGGAGGGAAGATCATTGATGAAGCAGGTGAAGGTGGTTGAGCCTAGGACACTACCCTGAAGAATCCCTGCAGAAATGTCCTTGAGCTGAGATAACTGACTTACAACAGCCACAGCCATCTTGCTATGTGCTGGGTATGATTTCAACAGCAGAGAATTTGCCCCCAGTATGCATAGGCATTCATTTCAGATTTGCTAGGGCTCCTTGATGCCACACTTGATTGACTGTGGCCTTGACATCAAGAACTGTCACTCTTTCCTCACCTCCAAAAATGAGCTCTTTTGTCCATGTATGAGCCAAGGCTATTATGAGGTCAGGAGCTGGGTGGCCCTGGCAGAACCCAAACTGGTCGTCACTGAGCAGATGCTGTTTGATAGCAGTGTTGAAGACAGCTTCCATCTCTTTATTGATGATTGAGAGTGGACTGATAGGGAGTTATTTGCTTGGGTTGAATTTGCCCAGCTAATTTGAGTTCAGGAGAAACTTGGTTTGATTGACCATAAGATTTTCTTTTGCAATTTGCTTCCTATAGTTGTCCATCACTGAATATATTCACACCAGGCTGCTAATGTATTTTTAACAAAAGAATGTTACACAAAAGGAAAAAGGTAATTATTTATAAAAGATACATTTGAAAAATCTGATCACAAGCAGCAAAAAGAAAGCTTTAAACTTGTTTCCCATTAATATCCTTCAGACACTCAACCATCTAAGATTTTCAGCTTTCAGAGTTGGCACATACTGAACTATATCCAACTGTAAGGATACTCTATGTTATTTTATGTCCATGTGATCAGAACTAAATGTCTCTAGTAAAGCAAAATTATGTGTATTCTGAAAATCTGAAATTAAACAGAAAATACTGAAATACTTTGTAAGTCTGGCAACAGAGAAAAAAAGGAGTCAACATTTCAGGTTGATTGCTTTCATTAAATCCAGATATAACCAGAATCAGATATTTGTGCATATGTTTCTTCATGGTGTTCAAATGGTAAGCAAGAAAACATTCAGGGAATTATGCAATTCCTTCACAGTAAGATTCTTATACACAACAACAGTTTTATCACACTCACTTAGCACAATTAGTACAAAGCATTGTTGTGCAGCAATAAACAACATGCCACATTTCCCCCATATGCTTACATTTAGCAAACTAATATGTCACTGTCTCCCAGTATTTCTATTATCTTAAGAATTTTTTTTGCCTTTACTGTCTTGATTGCCTCACAGGATGTTTTAATTAATTGATTTCCAAGTCACTATATCTTATTTTGCTCAGTTTGCACCCAAAATTAAAAAGTTTTAGATGTGTTTAAAATGCCAACTTAGTTTAACTACTTGCTTATTAGTTACTGTGAAGAAAACAATAATCAAGACAAACTCTTCATTGTGTTAACTACCACATATCTCAGAACAGTTCTTCTTTTAATTACAGACCTCAGACATTTGTAGGGACTTCCCCAATCTTGCGCTGGTAGATCATGTTGATGAATGGAAGAAATTCAGTTGCATTGAATAGCTATTTATGATAAATTTCAGCTTATTTTGTAAGGTTTGGAACTTATGTCCAACCCTTAGAAGGGACAGAGACTCTCTATGTGAGATTTCCCTTCATCCCTGCCCTTGTGGGGTCTGACATAATACTGGAAGGCTTGAACATCTTGTAAGAAGGAGCACTCTGACCTCCAGATGTGGCGTTGAGGTTCAGGCCTATATTTTTAGAACATGGCTGTTATGCCGCTGTCTACATCTGGAGACAGAAAGTGCTTATGAATTCAGTGACTTAAGAATTCTGACAGCTGCCTGCCTACACCACTCTGTCCTTGCCCTGGGCATGCTGCCAGCTGGCTTGTTCACCAGTTCATCCTTAGAATTGTATAAATGCTTGTGAGACCATAAAATTATTAATACATTCAGCCAGTTGCTCTCAAATCTTATTCTTCTGTGAAAGCAATTAAATTCACAAGCTATTTGTAACTTTGTTTTCCTTGTTACTATGCAAGAAAAGTTCATTACTGATATTTACCTTATTGAACCATCATAATGAGTGGACCCAGAGCACCCATTCACCACCCATTGTTGTATCTTGTTGTTTTCTGATTAATTCTGGGGTCTATTAATTGGAAATCTATTGGAAGTCTTAAAATAACTCCTGAAGGAAGAGTAACTTTGCTGAACCACCACATTGAAAACCCTCCCAAAGTTATCTTTATCTTTCTATAACCAATACACTCCTCATTCTACTTTCATTGTTTAACTTGAAGCAATATTTTGGATTGTCTTTTTTCATACCACCTTATCTAAGTATCTTAAGCATTTCCTTTCCAGGCTGCGAAATGTATTATTCTCCAGCCTTTCCTGATAACTCAGATCCTGACTCTTGAAAAGAGTCTTGTGTATTTTCTTTGCTTTGCTTCTAATATTTGAATGACTCTCTTGACAGTCAGCATTGAACACAGCAGGACTAAAGCAGGAGATTGTTTAAAAGTTGCAAAAATTGCAGATGCTAGAAATCAGAAGCAACAACAGAAATTTCTGGAAAACTTCAGGTCTGGCAGCATCTATGGAGAGAAATCATTGGAGATTCTTTTATCTGTATTCCTCTGACTTGTATTCTACCAATCTGTTTTTAATTACACCATATTGATAGCCATACTTACAGTTGTCTAAGGTTTAAGGTCAGGAATTTACTCCTAAACCTTTCTACCTCTCTTCCTAGCTTTCCTCCACTATGGCCTATGTCTTTGCCCTTTTGACTTGTGTCATATTTTGTTTTATAATACTCCCTTGAATTACTTTGAGACATTCTGTTATGTTAAAGAGAAAATTGGACAAGTATGTCTTTGCTTGATGAGATGGTTAATTAGCTGGGTTATTTGTGAATTGTGGTGACTCGTTTCCAATTTTGGAATGTTTGGAAAGAGTTACCAAAATCATATCACAACCCCCATCAAAATTGACAATAAGATTTGAATTCCACACATCTATTGACCAGAGTTACCATTGGTTGTTTGAGAACATGATGCTATTACTTGCGCACTCCAGCCTCCATTTACTGCCCATAAAATGCGATCTCTCTCCTTTAACTGAAATGCTCTTGCTTCCCTCTCTGTTAGATTATTTCATACATCACTAACTGAGTGATTTAAATTTCTCTCCTTTTTGATCTGGTTGTCATTTTGAAATAGCAATGCTTCTCTTCCCATTGCTTTAAAATTGTGCACATATTGAATTGCCTTCTATGCCAGCATCCCTCAATAGTCTTCCAAAGTCACAGTTTATCCAGCATTAGAAGAAGGTGCTTATTGCACATGATGTGCAAGGAGATGGTGCAATGACAATCGGAGTTAGCATTCCGTGGGGAATGCAGCAGAGACTGGTAGTCTTCATGATCCTACCAATTAAAAAGGTGCGATGTATAGGGGAATTCCTTTTACCTCATTGTAAAGGTGCTTTCTATTAATATATGTAGCTTCTAACATGTGCAGGTGCATTGCAGTATGTGCCCAATTAATAATCTTAAATTGGTTTGCAATGTAATTCTAAGCAGTGTCAAGATTATTTAGTATATGTTGTCTGTTTTAAAGCGGAGGTTGACTCCCTTCTAAGAACGGAGGAGAAAGTGAGGTCTGCAGATGCTGGAGATCAGAGCTGGAAATGTGTTGCTGGAAAAGCGCAGCAGGTCAGGCAGCATCCAGGGAACAGGAGAATCGATGTTTCGGGCATAAGCCCTTCTTCAGGAATCAGCCCTTTCCTGAAGAAGGGCTTATGCCCGAAACGTCGATTCTCCTGTTCCCTGGATGCTGCCTGACCTGCTGCGCTTTTCCAGCAACACATTTCCAGCTCCCTTCTAAGAACTAAAACCAAAACACTGAAAGAGGAGCACCTCACCCTATAATCCATAAATTGTGTGAGAAGTGGTATAACCTGCTTTTCAGCAACTTCTAGTGGTTAAATAAAATAAATCCCTGACACTCTCAACAAGTAAAAATGTATTTATCTAACTCTGACAGTGAACAAATTAACTAAACTATTAGCTAACCAAATAAATCCCTCTAACTGCTAACTATTAACTGACTACTAATTGACTCAAAGGTAGAAGACAGAGAGTGGTGGTGGAGGGTTGTTTTTCAGACTGGAGGCCTGTGACCAATGGAGTGCACAAGGATCAGTGCTGGGTTCACTACTTTTCATTATTTATATAAATGATTTGGATGTGAGCATAAGAGGTATAGTTAGTAAGTTTGCTGATGACACCAAAATTGGAGATGTAATGGACTGTGAAGAAAGTTACCTGCTAGCACAAAGGGATCTTGATCATATGGACAAATGGGCTGAGGAGTGGCAGATGGAGTTTAATTTAAATAAGTGCAAGCTACTGCATTTTGGGAAAGCAAATCTTAGCAGGACTTATACGCTTAAGGGTAAGGTCCTAGGGAGTAATGCTGAACAAAGTGCAGGTTCATAGCTCCTTGAAAGTGGAGTTGCAGGTAGTAAGGATAGTGAAGAAGGTGTTTGGTACACTTTCCTTTATTGGTCAGAGTATTGAGTACAGGAGTTGGGAGGTCATGTTGTGGCTGTACAGGACATTGGTTAGGTCACTTTTGAAATATTGCATGCAGTTTTCATCTCCTTCCTATTGGAAGGATGTTGTGAAACTTGGAAAGGTTCGGAAAAAATTTACAAAGATGTTGCCAGGGTTGGAGGATTTAAGCTATAGGGAGAGGTTGCATATACTAGGGCTATTTTCCCTGGAGTGTTGGAGACTGAGGGGTGACCTTGTAGAGGTTATAAAATCATGAGGGGCATGCATAGGGTGAATAGACAAGGTCTTTTCCCTAAGGTGGGGGAGTCCAGAACTAGAGGGCATAGGTTGAGGGTGAGAGGGGAAAGATATGAAAGAGACCCTAGGGGCAGCGTTTTCACGCAGAGGGTGGTGCGTGCGTAGAATGGGCTGCCAGACGAAGTGGTGGAGGCAAGTATGATTGCAACTTTTGAAAGGTATCTGGATGGGTATATGAATAGGAAGAGTTTGGAGGGATATGGGCCGGGTGCTGACAGGTGGGACTAGATTGGATTGGGATATCTCTTCAGCATGGACGGGTTGGACTGAAGGGTTTGTTTCCGTGCTGTACATCTCTCTAACTCTATTCCCAAATAAAACAAGATTCTAATGGTATACTCTTCCAATAAATGCGAGTCCCACTCATATACAAAATACAGAATTTAGTCTCTCAAAACTACTGGCAGGTTACATATCTTCTGGAATGTTCTTTTCCCCCCTTCCAATGATTCTTCTCTCAGGAGAGCCTTTTCCATCATTGGTGCTGTTATTATTTACATGGTGCTTTCTCTATTACTTAGATGACTGTGAGAGCCAATAATTCTCTTTGAAGATCTGAAGGCTGTTAGTTCTGTTGGATGGCAGCTTGCTCTGGGATCTTTGTCTTACTGTCCCCTTCTTTTATACCCTTGATGACATATCAATATTTCCTATGATAGGATTGGTTCCATGTCAAAACCATCAGATTTAAATTTAACAGGTTTTTGATATCTAAGTGTCTGGTTCAAATTGATTGCCAAAATTCAAAAGCTTGTTGTCTTGATTATAACTGCTGCTTGGCCTGTTAACTGTACGAAGAGTGTGGTGCGGGAAAAGCACAGCTGGTCAGGCAGCATCCGAGGAGCAGGAGAGTTGTTGTTTAGGATAGAAGCCCCTCATCAGCATTCCTGATGATCAGCAGTTTGCACATTTTACATTTGCACAACCTTTGGAATGAGAGAAACTAAAACAGATTAATGTATTGTATTTTAACTCCTATAAATGGATGTGTTGGGATTGGATCAGACATTTAAATTCAAAAACAGAAAAAGAGTTTAATCTGCTTCAAGATCGCACACTTTTGCATTTAACAGAGTGGGAAGTGATGGGAACATAATCAATCCAATGCAGGGGGCAAGTCCTCTAAATTAGTGCTCTGTGAGCCTTCATTTTACCAGAGATTCTATTTTTGTCTCGTGTTGGTCAGGTATCTCAGGCTTGGGGAAACCTGACAGATGAAAGCAACTGAGGAGCAACTGCTTTACATATCCAGCTTAAGCTAAAAATCCTGCAGAACTGCCCCAAACTAAAACTGAAAATGTGTTTTTTAATTTTTGGGTTTTCTCCCAAGTTCAAAACGCCCAGAATCTTTTGTTGAAAAGCTTAATGCACTACACTGTTGCTTTGCTTGCTCATAAACTCTCTCAATGCAAACAAAAACCCATTACACTATAAGAAGTCTTTCTCTCATGCTGTGTTTTAAAAGAACTCACCGTTGCTACAGAAATGCTTACTAGTTAATCATTATACACAGGGAGCACATTTTCAAATTCAAACTCAAATATCCAAACTCAAAAGTAAATAGTATTAAAATGTACATAAATTGGAGATCTTAATCATATAAGGCTAAAATCAAGGCCAACACTAGTTTTGATGCAGACTCTATTTCTCCCTCCGTGGAAGCTGCCAGACCTGTTAAGTATTTCCAGCATCTTTAGTTCCTTTTGCCAATTTTCTGCATGTACAGATTTTTGCTTTTGTGTTAAAAACAGGAAGTGCTGGAGAAACTCAGCATCTCTGACAATACATGTGGAGAGACAAACAGATTTAATGTTTTGAGTTCAATCAGAGCTAAATATCTGCTTTAACCACAGTACTTTGCTTTTATTTGCTTTTGTCTTATTCTTATGGCCACTGACTCAAATTTGTCCTTTATTCCTTGCAATATAGGTGGCATTAGCAAGGTTACATTTATTGTTCATTCCTAGTTGCCTTGAGGATTGATATGTCTTTCCCTTGAACTGTTAGAGTCATTGTGACAACAATACCTCAGAATACAGTCAGGTGGATTTAATGCAGAGAAAAGAAGGACATAGCATATCCAAGTCAAGGTCATAGGTGACTTGAAGGTCTTTTTCCTTCTCAATGATATAAGTTGCAGGAGAAGATGGTGCTGCTAATAGCTTTGTTGAGTAAGTTGTTGCAAAGTATTGTTTTAAAGACATGATTGAAAAGAATGAATTACTATACTTATTGCCTGAAAATCACTGTCTAAATCAGAAAGTTGTTATAGTGGTCACCAAGAATCAGGTGGAATTTTGTATTTTTCTGCACAGAGTCAGAATTGCCTTAAGTCTTTTGAAAGTTCTAAATGCAATGAAATACAGAACTGAAGATGCTGAAAAACTGAAACAGAAACAGGAATTGCTGGAGAAACCCAGCAGGTCTGGCAGCATCTATGGAGAGAAAGCAGTGCTAATATTTCGAGTGTAATGATTCTCCTTCAGAATGGTTACTGGACTCAAAATGTTAATTCCGCTTTCTTTCTACAGCTGCTGCCAGAACTGCAGAGTTTCTCCAGCAATTTGTGTTTTTGTTTGAGTTAAATGACCGTGGGTGAGGTACCCTCTCAAAATGATTTTCTGAGATAAAACTATCTGTGGAATTTACACTACTATTGCTTGTGCACACCCAAAACTCAAAGGCCAGTCTTCCTGTTACTGAGTGACACTTAACAAAGTGTTTTGTTGAGGAACTTGTTCATCATAAGTAGATGACAACAATCATCATTGATTCCACATTGTGTGGCAATGCCTTCTAACTTTGACTCACTTGGGTGGACAATAGAAGTATTGATCACTGCAGATAATTCATTTTATTGACGCCAAGATGCAAGGAAAAACAGTCAGTCTGAAAATGAAAAGCACAAAAAATCCCTTTCTCCTTCTATTTTTAAAATCTCAAACCTTGCCTGCTGTCATGACTATTCATGTGCCCCAAACAGAAATATTTTTAAAGAACCCAGCAGCTACTGTGTCCAGAAAGACAATTAAATTGTCTGTCTCAATCTCAAATCACCTTAAGGTCAATACCAAAATGAGTTTAGCCTGGATCTACCCAAGTTATCAAGAACTGGATTGCATTAATGTTTCTTGGATTCTAACAATGTCCCTTAATATTCCATCCCACTTTGTAAATTTATTTTGTATATGTAAACATGAGTTTGTATGTATGATAAGCGGAGTATTTTTCTTGTTTCACCGAAACTGGCTTAAGGACAATCAAAGCAATCTTCTTTGTTTCACAAAACAATCAAGAAAACCTTGCTTTATGTACTTTACAGCTAAAGCACATAACATTAAACAATCACCGAATTGGAAAGCACAGACATTAAAAAAGTCAAACGAGAAATGGGAAAAGTGGGAAGTTGTTCTTCTCACCGAATGTCATAAGATTCAATACGTCATAAACACTGAAACTACAGCAAGTCATTGGTGGAAGGGATGAAAATTGATTCCCCTGGCAGTAGTATTGAACGTACAAACTGTGTGTGTGTTACATAGCTCGGGATGTAATGATAGTTCTCCCTTTCTGATCTTAGCTTGTTGATCCCAAAGGCAAAATTCTTGCTTTTCCAAAAAAAAAGCAGCCCCATTCTCAGACTCATCAACCAGATATAGACAAACTCAGTCTTCATTTCTACAGTTTCTGATCTGATTCTCCATTGCAGCCTTTTAGTTTCTCAGTCTTGGTAAGGCTACTCTGGTCAGTATGAACTTTTCTATCTTGTTTGTTCTCAAGTTAACATTTTGATGTATTCTATTTTTACCTCTTTTCAAAGTTTTCCCCTTATCTATGTTTTTCATCAAAAATGCAGTAATGCGTACAGTTCTGGTCACTGCATTATAGGAAGGATGTGGAAGCTTTGGAAAAGGTTCAGAGGATATTTACTAAGATGTTGCCTGGTGTGGAGGGAAGGTCTTATAAGGAAAGGCTGAGGGACTTGAGGCTGTTTTCGTTAGAGAGAAAAAGGTTGAGAGATGACTTAATTGAGACATATAAGATAATCAGAGGGTTAGATAGGTTGGACAGTGAGAGCCTTTTTCCTCACATGGTGATGGCTAGCATGACGGAACATAACTTTAAATTGAGGAGTGATAGATATAGGACAGATGTCAGAGGTAATTTCTTTACTCAGAGAGTAATAGGGGCATGGAACACACTGCCTATAACAGTAGTAGACTTGCCAACTTTAAGGGTCTTCTTTGTTTCACAAAACAATCAAGAAAACCTTGCTTTATGTACTTTACAGCTAAAGCACATAACATTAAACAATCACCGAATTGGAAAGCACAGACATTAAAAAAGTCAAACGAGAAATGGGAAAAGTGGGAAGTTGTTCTTCTCACCGAATGTCATAAGATTCAATACGTCATAAACACTGAAACTACAGCAAGTCATTGGTGGAAGGGATGAAAATTGATTCCCCTGGCAGTAGTATTGAACGTACAAACTGTGTGTGTGTTACATAGCTCGGGATGTAATGATAGTTCTCCCTTTCTGATCTTAGCTTGTTGATCCCAAAGGCAAAATTCTTGCTTTTCCAAAAAAAAAGCAGCCCCATTCTCAGACTCATCAACCAGATATAGACAAACTCAGTCTTCATTTCTACAGTTTCCGATCTGATTCTCCATTGCAGCCTTTTAGTTTCTCAGTTTTGGTAAGGCTACTCTGGTCAGTATGAACTTTTCTATCTTGTTTATTCTCAAGTTAACATTTTGATGTATTCTATTTTTACCTCTTCTTTTCAAAGTTTTCCCCTTATCCACGTTTTTCATCAAAAATGCAGTAATGTGTACAGTTCTGGTCACTGCGTTATAGGAAGGATGTGGAGCTTTGGAAAAGGTTCAGAGGATATGTTGCCTGGTGTGGAGGGAAGGTCTTATAAGGAAAGGCTGAGGGACTTGAGGCTGTTTTCGTTCGAGAGAAAAAGGTTGAGAGGTGACTTAATTGAGACATATAAGATAATCAGAGGGTTAGATAGGTTGGACAGTGAGAGCCTTTTTCCTCACATGGTGATGGCTAGCACGACGGAACATAACTTTAAATTGAGGAGTGATAGATATAGGACAGATGTCAGAGGTAATTTCTTTACTCAGAGAGTAATAGGGGCATGGAACACACTGCCTACAACAGTAGTAGACTTGCCAACTTTAAGGGCATTTAAATGGTCATTGGATAGGCATATGGCCAAAAATGGAATAGTGTAGGTTAGGTGGTCTTCAGATTGGTTCCACAGGTCGGCACAATATCAAGGGCCGAAGGGCCTGTACTGTGCTGTAATGTTTTATGTTCTAATAAAGCCTCTTCACATACTGACACAGAAATTCATCAAAATGTTGCATCTTTTTGTTAATTCAATCATTTTTGAATGCAATACAAAATTATTCTTTTAATTAGTAACTAGCCAATTTTGGCAGGTATGACACATAATAAAGGAACACCAAAAATAAAAATAACCTACATATTTTGCATTTGTCCTTCAGCACTGTTAACGGTGGTTGAGATTTGTCCTATATTGACTGCTAATAGTTTCATTGGTAACAACATAATGAACACAGTCACAGCAATTGTCACAGTCAATGCAACCTAGCAGGAGTGTCACACAGAGTAATAAATAGTTAGGAGTTGACAGCAAGGACCACTCATTATTTCACGGTTATCAAATAAATTCAGATTTTCTTTGCTGTTAGTTTTGCAACCCTTAGATGATACACAGTCATTGTTATTCTATTTATATTTTGAAACAACAAAAGGTTCCAATCTTGGATCGAGTGGTCAGTTATCAGTTAAAAAATATTAATGAAATGCTGGTGCATAGAAAAAGTCAGCAATCAAATTTCTGGATGGGTGACAGATTGTAATTTCATAAGCATAGAAAAATTATATTGATTAACAGGAGGTATAAATAATTTAATAGAAATAAACCTAGTTAAATATCATATAAATAAATTCAAAATAACATTGTAATTGTTGAAAAGATTGTATTATTAAAAAGGAAAAGTTGGTTTAATTTATTATCACTAAATAAACTATGCCCACTATGGTGATATTCTGTGCAGTCAGCTCTGATAGCTCAGTCAATCAAATATTATGTAGTCCTTAGGTTTGATTTCAAGCTTTTAGTGTGATAAAGGAGTAATAGGGCAATATGGGTGCTATGATTGAGATTAGTGATCCAAGACTTGAGATATGAAAAAACTAGTTAAGTGAGCAGAAAAGAAGAATTAGATCCTCATTACAATTTAGTAATCCTCAACTGTAGAATGTGCCTTTGTGCAGTAGCGAAAGGCAGGACTGAGTTAGCCTGCCAGAGCTCACTCTCTAGGCCAAACGTCCAAGCCATAGTGAGATTGCTGAAAAGGAAATGTTTAATCAGATTTGTGCATTGCAGGTGAGAATATTGTCTTTGCTGTATTGCCAACCAGTCGTTTGTGGCTACAGTAAAATAAATTCTTGTCTTTAAAAAAATGGTATATTGCATGATAGCAATCAGGTATAATTTACATTAATAAATTAAATATTCTTCCTAAGACTTTTGGAAGAACCTTAAGATAAGGGCCCATGGTGTTAGAGGCAAGGTACTAGCATGCATTGAAGATTGGCTGTCTGGAAGAAAGCAGAGAGTAGGAATAAAAGGATCTCAGGATGGCAGCTGGTGACTAGTCGTGTTCCACAAGGGTTAGTGTTGGGACTACGTCTTTTAATTTTATCCATTAGCAATCAAGATGAAGGAACTGAGGACATTCTGGCTATGTTTGCAGATGATATAAAGGTAGGTGGAGGGACAGGTAGTTTTGAGGAAGCTTGGAGGCTGCAGGAAGATTTAGATAGGTTAGAAGAGTAGGCAAAAAAGTGGCAAATGGAGTACAACGTAGGAGAGTGTGAGGTCATGCAGTTTGTTAGGAAGATTAGAGGCATAGACAATTTTCTAAATGAGTAGGAAGATCAGAAATCTGAAGTGCAAAGGGACTTGAGAGAATCCTGGACTGGAACTCTCAAGGTAAACTTGTAGGTTGAGTCGGTAGTTAGGAAGCCAAATGTAATATTGGCATTTATTTTCAGAAGACTAGAATATAAAAACAGGAATGTATTTCTGAGACTTTGTAAGGTTCTGGTCAGACCACATTTACAGTATTGTGAGCAATGTTGGTCCCATACCTCAGGAAGGAAGTACTGGCCTGGAGCAGATCCAGAGGAGTTTCACGAGAATGATCGTAGAAATGAAAGGTTTAACATAAGAGGAATGTTTGAGGACTCTGGGCTTATACTCAATGGAATTTAGAAGAATTTGGGGGGGAGGTGAGGGATCTAATTGAAACTTAAAAAGTACTAATTGGCCTGCACAGAGTGGATGCTGGGAAGATGTTTTCATTGGCAGGAGAGACTAGGACCTGAGGGCACATCTTTCGAGTAAAAAGCAGACTCTTTCAAACAGAGATTAGAAGAAACTTCTTCAGCCAGAGAGTGGTGAATCTATGAACCTATGGAAGTCATTGCCACAGCAGGCCAGGTCACTGAGTATATTTATGCCAGAGATAGATAGGTTCTTGATTGTCAAAGGGATCAAATGTTATGGGGAGAAAGCGGGAGAATGATGTTAAGAAACTTATTAGCCATGATTGAATAGTGGAGTAGACTTGATGGGCTAAATAGCCTAATTTCTGCTCTTATGTCTTATGGTCTAACTATGGATATATGTCTTCATCCCACAATATCACAAGATATTCTGCCTTTCCCCACCCAAGTCCTTATGATATCATCAGCTTGTATGCATCTAATATAGTCTGCAACATTAGCCTTTTCAGAACCATTAACTTATCCAACAGGCTCTAATGTCTTCTGGGTTCTACCCCTATTAGATCTGTGGCTAGAAGGTCCATTCATGGGCCAAAACCAAATTGGTCCCAGCAGGTTTACTACATGGGGAGTGTGACAAGCAACTGGTTTTCTGCTTATAGCCACTAAGCACCTACCAAAGGACACAACATTAAAATGGAGAAGCTGTAGCCTACAACTCTCCTTGTTGTCAACTACCTCCACCTCAAAAATCTCCTATTGACATCACTTACCCTTGCTTGGGCCAGTGACAATTTTAAAAATCAATGGATGTCCTACATCAGTGGCCACTGGGAAGGTGATAGCACAGCCATTCAATAGATCTGCTATTCTCTGTTTGGCTGGAAACTCTTGGTGGAAAGGATTCGCCTCTCCCGGTCCTTGATTTCAAGGGAGAGTGCTTCCTTGTTAAGTGAATCAGTGGCTTTTAATATAGTGGGCCTGTCTTAAAAGAGGTGGGCTTTTGACAGCTCCCCACTGGCAGGTAGGACCCTTGTTGCCTCCCATAAATATCACCATAGTGATAGCTTATGAGGCTATAATACGATTTGATTCATTCAGTTCGGACAAGGAGGGGATAAAATGTAAAAAAAACTGGGAATCTAAATTGAACATTGCTTTGTGAGTTGCAGATCATGTTAAAAATACACCTTTTTAAAAAAATTTATGTCGCAATGTTTAGTGATACATTTCTGTTTATGATTAATTTCTTATCAAATAGTCTAACCCTGTACTCAAAGCATGTGAATTTTAAAAATCTAAAATTGTGATGTTTCTCTTCTCTTGCAGCTCTCAGCAGAAGTGACTGAAATGCGCTTTCTGGGATAAAAGCCACTGGTGGACTGGTACATATTATCATAGAATACTTATAAATGAACCTGGTTGTGACATTGTATCTGCGTGTGCACAGTGTGTGAAGAGGACAGAGTATTAACTAGGATGTCAACGGAGTCAGAAATTCAACAGGTTGTCAGGGCCGGCACGAGAAAGGAATCCAAAAAGAAAGGTAAACTGTCATTGTAGTTGCTTCTTCATACAACCTAAACTCGGGCTCCCTGAATTACTAAATAACCCTCAGTGCAATAATTCACAAACTGCTTGAGAAATCTATCATGCTCCACAGGAACAGTTGCAACTGTTGTTTCTAAGAAGTGGTCTCCTGTATTTAGCGTATTATGTCCTTTTCTGGAGTTTATTGAACTCACTAGGATGGTAATGGAAATAATGGCCCTCAGTTTCTCCAATCTTGATATTAGAAAACTAAGTATCTGATGTGATGTGGAGGTGCTGGTGTTTGACTGGGATGGACAAGATCTGAGGTGACACGATGCCAAATTTTAATTCAATAGGTTTATTTGAAATCACAAGCTATGGATCGCTGCTACTTCATCAGGTGAAGTGAGAGAGAAGCACACAGGCTCAGAACTTAGAGGAAGAAAGATCAATAGGCAGAAAGATCGAAAGATCATACAAATAGAGTAAATGGAGTGTTGATAGGCTGAATAATAAGTCTCTGTACATGATCAAAAGTGTCAGATGGTGTGAGTAAAGTGTCAACAGCTGAATAGTAAGTGAAGGGGATGACCTATAATCCAATTAATTAAGGCAGAGAGATAATGAGAAAAAATTAAAAATAAGGTGGTGCTGGAAACAAACAAAACAGCTGGAATAACATGACAGGTATAAGAGTCACATGCTGAGGGTCTAACCAAAGTAACAAGTAATCCAACACTGTACTAACTAATGAAGGATAATCAGTAATGGAAAGATGACAGGAAGACAAGTGCCAAGGAGAAGATTAGGCTCAGATAGATTATCTCATCCTCGATTGATAAAACTTCCAAGTAAAATTATGATCTTCTGAGGAAAAGGAAGCCGAGTGATATGGTGAAGATCTGTTGGAATCTGTAGTACTATAAACCCATTGAGTACATCAAATGCCGAAAGGAAACATTTTTCAGTAGAAATCTTTTGATTAAAGAAAAGGAATCCATTCTTTATCTTAATCCAATTTCCTCTGATACCACATGTTTTTATTCTGAAACTGCATGTGTAGATTTAAAATAATTGCCTTTTAATATGATTATTAGTGTTTCTTATACCAGATGTGTAAATATCCAGATTTATATCTAAAGACTTCTTTTGATCACCGTGATTGTGTTAGTTTTTTAACAGCTGTCTACATAATGCTTATTTTGTGTTAGTCCTATTTAACAGCCGTGAATTTTAGGGGTGATTTGAATTCACTTTGATCTGATGGGAAAGTAGTGGGAAAACAGTTAATATCAATTGGTCAGAGTATTGAGTATAGGTGTTGAGAGGCCATGTTGCAGCTGTACAGGAGGTCGGTTTGGCCACTTTTGGAATATTGTTTGCAATTCTGGTCTCCCTCCATTCGGAAGAATGTTGTGAAATTTGAAAGGGTTCGGAAAAGATTTGCAAGGATTTGGGGCGGCACAGTGGCTCAGTGGTTAGCACTGCTGCATCACAGCACCAGGAACCAGAGTTCGCTTCCAGCCTCCGGTAACTATCTGTGTGGAGTTTACAAATCTTCCCATATCTACGTGGGTTTCCTCCGGGTGCTCTGGTTTCCTCCCACAATCCAAAGATGTGCAGATCAGGTGAATTGGCCATGCTAAATTGCCCAAAGTGTTAGTCAGAGGTAAATATAGGGTAGGGGAATGGGTCTGGGTGGGTTACTCTTTGGAGGGTCGGTGTGGACTTGTTGGGCCAAAGGGCCTGTTTCCATACTGTAGGGAATCTAATCTAATCTAATCATGTTGCTAGGGTTGGAGGATTTGACCTATAGGGAGATGCTGAAGAGGCTGGGGCTGGAGCGTCGGAGGCTGAACGGTGACCTGAAAGAGGTTTATAAAATCATGACAGGCATGGATAGGATAAATAGAGAAAGTCTTTTTGCTGGGGTGGGAGGGTCCAGAACTAGAGGGCATAGGTTTAAGGGTGAAAGGGGAAAGATATAAAAGAGACCTAAGGGGCAATGTTTTCATGCAGAGAGTGGTGTGTGTATGGAATGAGCTGCCAGAGGAAGTGGTGGAGGCTAGTAGAATTGCACCATTTAAAAGGCATCTGGATGGGCATATGAATAGGAAGGGTTTGGAGGGATATGGGATGAGTGGGAATGGATTAGGTTGGGATATCTGGTCGACCTGGATGAGTTGGACCGAAAGGTCTGTTTCCGTGCTGCACATCTCTATGACTCTAAGTAGGTTCGTTTCCTAGACTGTTCTCACAAATTTAAATACCACATTGGCTTTGACAGGGGTTGCAGGGTTCACCAGAGTTGGGAAGGAGCTTATTAATAAATTTTAATTGGAAAGTAGTTGATCAGCAGCTTTAAAATTAGGCCTCCCAGTTAAAATCTGCCAGCATTTTGAATAATAGACAGGAATACTGGCCCAGCGTCAGTGGCTTCCCACAACTGGTTAAAATAAAGTCTCTACTAATTGTTTCCTACTCAACTACAAGTGGTACATATATCCATAAATGAATAGCATATTGGATGATGTAATGAGTTGGTGCCTTTTTCTTAATCTCAAAGTACAGAGTTCAAAACAGGTCACATTTAAATGTCCTTTGTTACTGATGATTTAAAGGTCTGTGAAATGAAGTCGAGGCTCTGAGCTTCAGCCCAGTTACTTCTATATTTATAGCACAGAATATGTTGCAGCACTGAGATTGATATATTAACTCAGAACATCAACCTCCATTTCATCATCAATGCTAATTGTGAATATTTTAAAAACAGATTCATACGCAGGGTCACTATCTTGTATTGCTTGCAATATCTTCTCTGTATTCCTGACAGAGCTCTAGATTTGCAGCCCACAATTGTGTACAATACTGGTGTTTTTGATCTTAGGTGGCGTGTTTCGAACAACTGGATTGCAAATCGATTGTGTTAGCTACTACATTGGAGGTGGGTGGAAAATGTGATTTTTAAAAAGAGATTCACAGAGGGTTTATCCAATCATCACCAATCTGGGCGGGGCTTGTTGGGCTGGATTCTCTGTTTGGTGTCAGGACCAAATGTAGATCCCAATTCTGAATTCAGCTGGGGATAGTGATTGTTGAGGACTGATCAATTAATTGTGAGAGGGCTTGTCATCCAGTTGTTTACAGTGGGTTGGCTGCGGATGCTGGAGGTCCGTTACAAAGTGCTGCCGCAATAAAATAAAACTGCAACCTGTCATTATAGATAAGAGGGAGAGAGGTAGCATTAAGAGGGCTTGTACCCTCTCAGCACTTTTAAAATTTATTAAATTAAAAATAGCTGCACTTACCAGACCACCATTGTAGAAGGAGGGTGATTTAAAACCTAGCCCCCAGTGTGCTGCTAGGATGCTGCACTCTTCCTCTGGCTCTGTTTTGGCCATTTGTAGTTGGTGTAGAAGTCAGCCTTTATCGGGCAGCCAGTTCAAGATATGATTCAGCCTCTTGGATGAGAATTGTTATAACCAGATCATATGATGGCAAGACCATAAGATGTTGAAGCAGAAGTAGACCATTCAGTCCAAAGGGGCTGCTCCACTCTTTAGTTAGGTTATGGTTGTTCTGGTAATTCTCAATTCCATTGTCTTGTCCTTGCCCCTTAACCCTTGATTCCCTTACTGATTAGAAATCTCTCTAACTCAGCCTAATGTACTTAAAACACTAGTCTCTTCATTTCTCTGTGGTAAGGAATTCCACAGATTCACTACTCTCTGAAGAAATTCCTCACCATCTCGGTCTTGAATGGGCAAAACTTTACTCTAAAACTATGCCCTCTGGTCCTAGTCTCTTCCACAAGGGTAACAACCTTTTCACATCTATCTTATCAATTGCCCTAAGCATCTTGTATATTTCAATAGGTCACCTCTCATTCTTTTAAACCACATGAGTACAAGTACAACCTACTCAACCTCTCCTCAATAGTCAGTCTCACCATAATGCCAGGACTGTATATTATTTCTTAAATAAAGACAGAAACTGTCGAGTATTCCAGAATGATTTAACAAGTGTCTGGTATAGTTTTAGCAAGGCCTCCCTATTTTTATACCCAGTTCCCTTTGAAATAAACACCGTGGTTTCATTTCCCTCCCTTTTATCTGCTGAACCTGGGGTACTAGTATTTTGTGAATCATACGCAAGGAACCCCAAATCCCTTTAAGCTGCTGCTTAAATAATATTCAGGTCTTCTATTCTTCCTGCTAAAGTGCATAACCTCACAACTTCCTATACTATTATGCCATCTGCCAAGTTTTACACATTTGGTTAACTTGCTTGTATCCCCCTGCAGACTTCTTGTGTCATCCTTACTTCTTGCGTTTCCACCTATTTTTATGTCATTTGGAAATTTGGTGATTGTACATTTCTCTCAGTCCATATATATATGAATAATGGTGGCACTAACACTCGTCCTTGTGGCACTCCACTAGTTACAGTTTGCCAACCTAAATATGCTTCCTTTATCCCAACTCTGTGTTTCTATTGGCTCATAATAGAAGGCAGAGAGTTATAGTTAGAGTTTTAATATACTACCCCCAGCATCATGGACTGTCATTAAGTAATCTTATTTGAAGTACCTTTTCAAAGGTGTTTTGGATAGCCAAATATAATACATCTACTAGTTCCTCTTTATCTGAGCTGCTTGTTATCTACTCAACAAACGGTAATAAAATTGTCAGGCATGATATTCCCTTCACAAAATTATACTGACATTGTTTGATTATCTTATGTATTTTCACTGTTATATCTTTTATAATAGACTCAAAATGAGGAGAGGGAATAAGACTTCCTTTATACCTCCCTCTAGGATGGTTATAACAATTTTTCAATTTTGTTTTGTGATCCAACACTATTAAACTTAAATTAACAGGTAATTAACTAGATCAACATGAAGAACCCAATCAATTTCAAGATTTCTTGAGTGAAATAGAGTCATAGAGATGTACAGCTCAGAAACAGACCCTTCGGTTCAACTATACCTTCTATGTTTACATCCAAATCATTTATATAAATGACAAAGTAGTGGACCCAGCACCAATCCTTGTGGCAATCCACTGGTCACAGGCCTCCAATCTGAAAAGCAACCCTCCACCACCACCCTCTGTCTTCTACCTTTGAGCCAGTTCTGTATCCAAATGGTGAGTTCTTCCTGTATTCCATGAGATCTAACTTTGCTAACCAATTCCCCATGGGGAACCTTGTTGAATGTCAAATAGAGGGGTTGCTTTTTATTATTACTATCCTGTAAGAAAATAATAAAAGAATTTTATTGTCAAACCCACACAGAAATATAGGTAAGAAATTTAAAAAGGTGCAGAGGGTATCAGCACAAACAGGAAAGTTATAACAATTAAACTTTAAAAGACTAACATTCCTTAAGATGCGAGAATGAAACCAGGAACCTTAATTGCTTGTCTGTTGTCTTGTTTCCTCAGGGATGTTGGTGCTTGCAGATAATCTTGATTTCTAAATTAATCATTCCTTTCAAATTGTTTTTCACAGGCCATTAGTTCTTAATTGTAAAAGAGAGTGAGAAAGGGAGGTAGCTTTTCAGTATCCTTGCAGTTTTCAGTACTTGTTGCTTCCTTTCTCCATTGTTGGCCAAGGACTGCTGTTGACATACAATTCCTTTGTGGATTGTGGATCGTTGTTTCATTACAAGCTAAATAGTTGGAGGCACACTTTCACCTTTAAACGTGGAAATTTATCAAACAAGTGTGAGTAAAACAAGAGGTGATAATTCCATGTAGCTGGATTTGTATAATCTATGTAGATTGCCATTACATGGCATGTGACCATAGCATCCATTTTAGGTCAGTTGTATCCTTTATTAAACCATCGGTCTAATTCAAGCATTTCTCCAATATTAAATTAAAATTATGGAAATTGAATATTTACACTGCATCATCACAAAATCTGGACTGTGCTGGGGCACCAGTGCTCTTTGCCAACAGCTGGAATTCCCAGACCAGCTCTCATCTGTTCCTGCCTCTTGTACCGTTACATTTATATTTAATGAGAAATCCAAATAAAAAGCCAGGAGACCTTTAATAAGGTACTTCAAATAAGTTTACTCAATGAGAGTCCATGATGTTGGGACCATCTTGGGCATTTCACCTGTGACAAATTTATGAAAGCAGGAACTTTTCCAAAGTTGCAATCTTAACTTGAGTATAAAATTCAAGCTATTGTTTAACTACAGACCAATTTTGACTAGTTACCCTCATAAACCTGAAAATGACATCCCAGATTCTTCAGAATAGTCTTGCACGCAGACTTTCAGAAGTCTTTACATCAGGTAACACTGAAGAAAGCCCTTTAAAAATGCAGGAAGAGAAGTAGCCCCCATTTGCCCATCGAGTCTGCTATGCCATTTAATACATTTAATACAATCATGGCTGGTTGAGCAATTAAATGTCTGTTCCCCACTCTGTCCCCTTAATTCTTTATACCATTGATAATCAAACATTTATAAATCTTTACTTTGAAGACGCAAACCCATTCATTTAAATGGGAAATTTACTTTCCCGGCAGCCCCCGGTCCCTGGTTCTGGAACATTCCCTGTAATATGTTTAGACCATGGTAACCAGACCCGCGGGTACAGCAGTTGACCTGTATAATTAAAGATTGGTCATTTTTACTTCATGAATTTAAAGTGCTGAGATGGTATATCCATCTTGAAGTGACCTCTCTCACATAGTGATTGCAGAGATTCACCACCCTCTGAGTAAAAACAAATCTCCTCATTTCAGTCCTAAATGGCTGCCCTTTATATTTAAATTGTGTTCTATACTCCTCAGCATCTTAACTACATCAAACCTGTCCATTTGTTTAAGTACACTGTAGATTTCAATGTGATCACCCATCATTCTTCAAACTCTAGAGAATAAAGGCACAGGTTGGTCAATCTCTCCTCATAGGATAGTACCGCCATTCCAGCAAGATGTCCGATGAACATTCATAGCACTCTCTCAATGGCAATAAGGTATGGAATATGCTACAATATACATATATATGAATAATGTAGCATGTTCCATATATTATTGAGTCACTACTCCCTGAGGAAACTATTTTACATTGTCTTTTACTGATTTGTGTAAGAATCACAGCATTGCTGGTGCATCGAACACAGCATGAAGTCAAAAGTATTCTTACTAAGGATCCAAAACTCAGAAGATATTTGCAAGTATTTTTGTTTTAAAATACAATTACAATACTGAAGATGAAAGCAGACTGAGCAGTGCATGCGGACACTGCCAGTTCACTCTAGTGGTTAATCATTTACAACAATCCGATCTCTTTTCAAATCCATGAGTGTTCTGTTGCTTGACTAGGTGCAAGTTGCATCAGTTTTTGGATGATTCGGAGATGCCGGTGTTGGACTGGGGTGTACAAAGTTAAAAATCACACAACACCAGGTTATAGTCCAACAGGTTTAATTGGAAGCACACTAGCTTTTGGAGCGACGCTCCTTCATCAGGTGATTGTGGAGGGCTCGATCGTAACACAGAAATTATAGCAAAGATTTGCAGTGTGATGTAACTGAAATTATACATTGAAGAATTATACAGTTTTTGGATGGACTCTCACCATGAGACCTTGTGAGTTTCCCACTGAATCTTACTGAACATCTCATTCACTACCTATCCCACCCCTATGGCATGCCTCACATTTGATTTTATCTCCATCTTATCATGCATAATCTCTGGACCAAACTACAACTGCTGAGATAGCCTAGAATTGACCAGCATTTTTTGCACCTGCGCCTACTTTAAAAGCCCATGTGTACCCAGACAAGCACTGTTATTTAAGAACTACCCTGCATGGTTCCTGACATGCCCAGGACATGACAGATACGACAGGACCTTTGTAGCAAGTGGTGAAGTTGCCAGGTTCCTATTCTGACTTCCATGTCGAGAATGCCTGGCTTGTTCGGCATGTTTGGCAAGATAAGGTTTGAATATTAATGAGGCAAGCTGAGGCATAAATCAGGCATTTCAATGGATGTAATCCCCCTCAGTTGGCAACTTGCCACTGCCTAGTGAGAAACTCACCACACCATTTGACCAAAACATGAAACATGCTCTTGATGTTGCAATGGGTCTCACAGGACTTCTCAACCGATTCTGCCACAGATCACACCATCATCAATGTTGCTCAGACCCCTATAAGATTCCGCCCTTATGTCTGATGTGTGTTATTGCAATTGTTTGCAGTGATCAGTACATATTTGTGTCATAATGACTTAAATAAAATTTTCTCTTTGTTGAAAGACAATACCTTCAGCTGTAGCATCATTAATCTGCATTGTCTAATATATGAATGAATGATGACAATAATGGGATGCTAATTGCCTTTAGTTTGTGATAACTATAAAGGTTCCTCAGGATGATTTACTATTTGCACCACTGAACAGTGCTCTTCCCATTCATCAACATGTTGAACAGCTGGGCAGTGTTCCACTCAGTTGTCAGTTTTGGCCCAAGAGCAATGAATGGAACGACATAAAAGCACTGACATTCTTTTTATAGCACTAGCTCTCAGCAGCACACCAATGTGGAGAACTGAGTAGCTACTTAATCAGCTATTTAATGTGCCGGTGAATGTTCAGTAATACAGTCCATGTTTGGTTCATGGTATCAGCCATACACATCCAGGATCATCACCTTCTGATAAACTGGCCTGTCAGTTTTAATGATTTATCGATTTACACACAAGACTGATCTCAAGTACATGCAGTGGATTCCTGATAAATTAGGACAGCTAATAAACTCTTATGTAGAAAGAGAAGTTGTGGGGGAAGCAGCTAGAAGTAGATGTACTTATTGCAGGCAACTCACACATTTATTTCAGAAAGAAACTTGTTGCTCCATTGGAACTGTGAAAGCAATTGATAATTGTTAAAGCAGTTCTGAGGTAGATTTCCTATATCCTTTGAGCAGGGAAGTACAATCACACCAAAGTAATAATCAGATTGAGCATTTCAATCTATCAATACTCTGTGTTGGTTACTGTTGACCAGAAATTGAAGCTAGCTAATACTGTACATAATACAGGTCAAGAGCTCAGAATTCTGACATTCATAATTCATCTCCTGACCTTTCAAAGCCTGTCCTTCATCTACACGGCACAAGTCAGGACTCTGATGAAATATTGTACTTGCATGGATCAGTACCACTCTAACAAAACTCGAGATTCAACACCATCAGAATGAAACAGAACTGATGGTCTTGGCATTAATGGTAACCATGCTGTCATCAACCGGTGATATTGGCACTGAGAGAATATTTTCACATTAGGCTCCTTATGGCTTACACTCACCATTCCATTCTATTGTTTTCAATGCTTTCACTGATCCATATGTCTTTGGTGTACATTTCAGCCCAGTTTTCATCTCATCTTGTTCCTCTTTTGCTTCAATGTGAGCTCTGAGTGGCTTCCTGGGTAATGTCACTTGCATAAGATGTCTCAAAATATGGAATTATTCATGAAGTTGCACTCATTGTCTTGACCTACATTGCTTTTTTACATTGCTTCTTTACCATTTGTTACAATAATGCAAACATGAGAGCAGGAAACATCGCACTGGACTTTACATGCTTCCATAGTGTGGATTTTTGCCAGGAATAGGGCAAAAATGGCAAGTACAAGCCATAATTTTCTTGGTAACTGCCACGCTGACCTCATTTTACAGGGCGTGAGTAGGGTATTGAATTTAGCAGGCCGTCTGCTACAATTAATAAGTAGGTAAAGATTGATTAGCTGTCTGAAAGCTCAGTTGACCACAATATTAACATACCCATGCCATAATATAATGTGGGCAAGAATTGGCAGTCCACTTTGTTTTAAAATGCTTTAAAAGGTTGGGAAGAAAGAATGGGTACTATCTTTGGAAGGTGCCCTTTGCACTTGAGACACATCCTTCCCAGAAAACAGTGCATCACATTCTTCCTCCTCTCCTGAATATTAACCTCTCATTTTACTTCCTTAATCTCCCTTTCTAAGATGCTCAAATCCTCCTGGGCCAATACCATTCATGGGCGACTGTCTGTCTGAGGTTTGGTTGTTCTCCCTGTCTCTGCGTGGATTTGTGCCAGATGCTCCGGTTTCCTCCCACAGTCTAAAGATGTACCAGTTAGGTGGATTGGTCATGCTAAATTACCCATAGTGTTCAGGAGTGTGTTGGTTAATAAGTTAGCCATGAGAAATGCAGGGTAACAGGGATAGGGTAGGAGGATGGATTTGATTGGCATGCTGTTTCGAGGGTCAGTGTGTTTTCATTGGGCTGAATGGCCTGTTTCTGCATTTAGAGATTCTAAACACTCCAAGCGAACACACAAGATAAGAAAAGTAGGAATAGCAAATTGAGTTGAGTTAAAGTCTTGGACTTTTTGTAAAACCAACATGACACTATTAGTGAATGCTACTGATCTTGATGTATTTTCCAGAATTAGCTTACTTACATAGCTTCCATAGGTGATGCTCTAACCATCAATCAGGAATACAGATGGGGAATGTACTGTGGAAAGTCCTAGCTCTAGATTCAGTTTAAACAACTAAATACGGAAGAAGAACAGAAATCAAAGGATCGAGTTAGTAATTATGTGTTGGCTAAAATGTTTAAACGTTTACTGGTAATAGGTTGCTGAACTTTGTGGTATATGAAACATTTGCTGAGTAAGCATGTCATTTATGTTTGTATAGTAGTATTACAAGGGATGTGTTTTTAAAAATTGTTTTATTACCATCACAGTGCATAAGCTGAAAACAAGCAGAATTAGTCAATTTTCTTGGACTGCTTGGCTGTTTAAAAATTAATAATTTAGGTAATAGTTTATTCAATTGTATGTTGCATTACATGCTATTTGTGACTGTAATTGAGAAGTTTGGTATCATAGGGTAAATTTTAAGAGCTCCATATATGAGTATAAATGTATAAGGCTCATATTGCATGTTTAACATTAGTCAATGGATAAATTTATGCATTTGCTATGATTTTACCCACTTTGCATAAATTAATTTTTGAATAATAGCATTAAGAATACCTTTTGACTAGCCATTTCTCAATTACCATATGTTATTATTATCTAACCCACATGGATAGGATGATTATAGTTTGAAGATGGCTGATGAGGCCAGGTTAGAATCTTCAGGCTTAATGAAATATAGAGCATTTATCGTTATCCACATTGTCTGTTCTCGTATTATCAGTTTAACTCATGATTTGTTCTTTACACTACTCAAGTCTTTTGTCTTCACTTTGCTCAGGGCTTGATGATAATGTTGCATTTCCTCTTGTTAGCCTTCACATCCTTCAGGGGCTACATCATATGTCCTCTCATGCATCTGTTTGAGAGGAGTTAGTAAACAAGGACCTGCTTTAGGAGCTTGGTATCATTATCCAAACTTTATAACTGACTTAACAAAGCTGATGACAGATGATCATAGCTTCAATGTTTTGTTCCTGCTTGTGAGAGGGCACTGGTGATGGTCCACATACTTCCTCAAATACCATTGATGGTATGACTCCAATGCATAAGTTGCCTCCTGTACGTTGTCCGTGTTTCAGGAGCATAAGATGAGGATCATGATTTTATTCTGGACCATGAAATTAATTTCTGTTTTGATGTCATGATCTTCAAACGTCTGCTTCCTCAGGCAGCAAAAGGCTGCACCAGCAGATTTCAGGCAAACATGGATTCCTTTCACAATAAAAGTCTTTGGTGAAAGATAACTTCCAAGGTGCCAGATGTATTCCACATTTTCCATGGACTCATGAGTCTAAATCTATGGGGCAAGTGGAGCTTATTGGTGGAGGACTTTGGTCTTTCAAACATTGAGTATAAGTTCCATTTCCTCATTTGCCTCAGTAAATATGCTTCAGTGATTAAACATTTGTTTTAAATATGATATTGACTGCAGCATCATCAGCATATTAAAACTTGATGACAGACAATGGCATGGTCTTCATTTTTGATTGGAGTTATCTGGGATTAGATAGTTTTTGCCCACTTGATAAATAAATGCACTCAGAGATTAGGGAGCTTTTCTCTAGTCAGTTGGAGCATGGTAGGAAGGAAAATCAAAAAGAAGTTGGGGCAATTAATCTTTTTAATCTCAAAGTAGTCTATAATGGATTTGTTTCAATAGGATCTCATTTTCTAGGAGATCCTTCATAGGGTTGTTAATCTGTGCCAATTGGGGAACCCAGGCTGACAGATATAAACAGGAGATTTAGAAGATTTCTTCAATCCAGGACTGGCTTTGAGTTGGCTGGTCATAGAGGGAAAGTGCGGACCGCAGATGTGGGAGATCACAGTTGACAGTGTGGCACTGGCAAAGCACAACAGGTCAGGCAGCATCCAAGGAGCAGGAGAATCGACGGATTCCTGATGAAAGGCTTTTGCCCAAAACATCGATTTTCCTGCTCCTCGGATGCTGCCTGACCTGCTGTGCTTTTCCAGCACCACACTCTCTGGCTGGTCAAAGCCCATGCACTATGTAATGAAAAAGGCATCAGAATTGCATAAGTGATATTCAGAAGGATTAGTTACATGTTAAACATGCATTCTGCACATGTAGTGCATATGATGAAGTTGAAGGATGACTTTGATGGGAAAATTGCTGCTGAGATTGCCATTTTATTTCAACAATAGCAGCACAAAGACTGATACCATGAAAGAAGCCAATTTGCTGGGCATTTATGTCCGCCAAAAGTTTAGCTTTGAGAATTAAGGTGGATTTAATAGGTATAGTAATCTTGAGCTGAAGTAACAGAAACTCTTTGTTCTCTCTTTGAAGATTGTGTGGCATTCATTTCAATTGATCTTTTGAGATAAATTAAATGTTCTTTATCTTCCATTCTAAGTCTAGTTTTATTAATTTCTTTTATAGGCATATTGGCCTTCACCCAGTAGAAACAACTAACAATGGCAGCAAGACTGATCCATTTTAATAGAATGTGAAATGTTGGCCCTCAGCCACTAAAGGTCAAAATGATGTGATTGAAACACCAAATAATAAATGCAACATGATTGTACCGATAAAAGATTTCTGATCTGAGCTAGCCTCACAAAGTCTTTGTAGGCTACAATGGAGGGTTAGTGTTTGGAGTTAATGTGCTTTTTCCACTTTTGCTGTTTTCATTTAACGAGGTGGGAAGCACAGTTAATCATGTTGTATGTAAACGATTCGCAGAATGGAACGTGAATTCCATGCCAACTATCCTTATGGCCTTTTTAAATGGATTGGCAATTAGTGCCAAATTATTGTGAGTTTGTGCCCAAAAGGAATTAGTTTGAGATTACCCAAATTCATTTCACATAGGATCCTTACAGTTAATAAGGAGATTTGCACATCATCAATCTGCGCAGCATTTGAACCCAAGCCCAGGGACAAAGCAGTAGTGTGCTAATTTCATTCGCCGCCTGAATCTTACTTTGATTTTTTTTAGAGGGAGTGAAATCATTGGAATTACAGTTTACTTTGGGTTTTGTTTGATGCCAAGAAGCCACCACAGACCTTTTTTTTTAACTCAAAGCTGGAAACATGGACCAGAAAATTAATTGTTTCATGTAATTTACGTTATCTCGTGTTTCGACAAATCTTTCCAGGCACCTGAACCTAATTCTGTACAGAGTGCATAACAGACCTTTATGCAAGTACATTTTTTAAACTGGAAACATAATAGAACAATATTTTACAGTAATGTAAACTATGGTTCATTGTCATTTTAATGTAGCTGAGCATGTAACAAGATAAACTACAGTGGAAATTATAAAGAAGTAAAGGGACATTTCAATGGTATGACTGTGCCAGTTGAAATCAGAGATTTGTTGCTTCATTGAAACAGAGTCCTAAATTATTGGTGAGAATTGTAACTGCTAATGGATTTCTGGCAGAAAACCATACTGATGACTTAATTTCATGTTCCCCTTAGCAGAATGAGAACCAGCTGATTTCAATAGATAAGCATTATTTAAGATTCACTGGATGCCTTCTTGCCTCAAAGCACCTGCCCATAGCAGATAAGTGTCAGGGAGTCCATGGTAGGGGAAGGCCTAAGCTTCCCTAGTGGGGCCGAGAGGAAACTTGGTGCTGATTTGCAGCTCACATTGAAAGTCAAAAGAGATCTGTATGGAGCTTGTTGCACCTAGTTCTTCATCCTGTTGTATTAATCAATCTGGAAAATATTAGTGGCTTCACTGTTAAGGACACCAGTTGAAGTTGACTTCATATTACAATGGTACCTTATGATCCACACTTTTGCAAACAGTGTAGTCATGGGCTGAGTTAATCAAAGCCAAGTGGGAATCAAGGCCAGAGTTTAAGTCTCGATGGTGGAACAAAGTTATAGGCAGCAATCCTTCCAGAGGTTGCCTCTTTGGTGCACCCACTTTCCAGTTGAGGACAGCAGGTGGGCTTTTACAATATTGCTGGAGGATTGGCAATTCCACAACCTTGGCAGTGCCATCAAGTAGGCTTGTTACAGTTGAGGCTGAAAGCAGGAGAAGGATACCTTCCTGTGGAAATGCCCTCACACAAGCAAGGGACGATGGAGAGAAGAAATGGGTAATTGAGCGCATTGGGGAGACAAATCACTTTTATGCCAGGGTCAGACTGGCAGATCCTGATGATCAGATGTGTTATACTTCCAGTTGCAATGGGGCCACTGAGGCAGCCATTGCTATGGGTAGCTCTCTCCATTGGCCATGAAGCCTGCAAATATAAACATCCCCAATATCCCACTACCCCACTCCATCTAGAAGAAGCTCTTGGAGGCCGCATCATTGCATTTTGCAGCTTCTGAATATGTTATGAGGACCAACCCTAACCGGAAGCTGGAACGGTGGCCCTCAATTGAACTCCTCATTATTCAAATGTCGCTAGTCAGGGGGTGATTGAGCCACTGCTATTCACTTGTTTGGTTAAATGACCTGGTTCTGGAATGGCATCAGGGATTGTTCTGACATTTATTTGTTGTCTGTCCCCACCCCAATCACCTTTCCTATCATCCAGCAGACTGGTAAAATCATTCCTCAAGGGGTGGATAGTTAAAATTACACAAGCTTTGCCACCAGGAGGATATCAATCCAGATTTTAAATTGGTCCTTTGAGCAGAAATGGCCTTTAAGTATATATGGAAGCCTGTGGGAAAGTGGCAGAGCAGCTGAATATTTAAATGCAATGTTGGATAGCCAGCAATGTTGGTACTGAGTGCAATGATAGTTGGAGGGAACTGCCTTTGGTACTTCACTTCAGCACTGGGTACAGAGGAAGTGAACTTGCTGCAGCTGGCCATTGTTGATATGAGCAATTTTTGCTACTTATATGTATTAGCTGCATGTATTTTTACAGCAGATGGTACAGCTCTGTTGCTGGCTGTTTGCTGACCTGGAGCTTTTTTGCATCCTATTCCATCTGGTGTTTTCCAGATAGACATCTGCGCATTTAGGTGTGGGTGTATGAACAGGTGGGAGCAAGCTACCAGTTTGCCTCTGGTAGAGACCAACTGTTGGCATCCATTCAATTCCCCACCTTTGTTTTCTCCAAAATTAAAAGTGGATACCATTAGCTGCCATTGATCCAATATTGTGGATGTACCAATATAGTGACCACAGCAGGCTCAAGGCATCCCATGAGCTCAGTGACAATAGAAAATAAACAGGAAAAGAAGCAAGGGTAAATGCTGAGAACAATGTACCTTAATTTTATGCACATCTCACCACCAGGTTTCTCCAATGCATTTCTATAATATCCCTAGAAGCTTTGGATGTCAATTTGTTAAAAACACATTTATGATGTAGTATTGTTCAAGACTTGGGCTACCTTATAGATAATTAAAGGACACCAGTTTTACATACTTAACTGGGGAATGCCTCTAACACTCATACAAGACACAAATACAATATTGTATGAGATACTAAATAACTGTAACAGGTCAGGTGGATTGGCCATGAGAAATTGCCCATAATGTTAGGTGCATTAGTAAATGTAGGGGAACAGGTCTGGGTGGGTTACTCTTCAGAGGGTCGGTGTGGACTTGTTGGGCCGAAGAGCCTATTTCCACACTGTAGGGAATCTAATCTAAATGAAACTATTATTCTGATCAGTTACTTCCATTCTGTTTCTATTAATCAGGTGTGGGATTTGAAAATATACCTTAATTCAACTTCTGTGACTCAGAGTCCTCAATTTGTGCGTATTTGACATTGCTAATTGGTACTATAACTATGTAAAAAGTGGTCCATGAGTCAAGAATGTTTGTGTGTGTAGTCCATTTTAATTTTGAAAGTGATTCTATTTAAATATAAAGCAGCAAAGCTTTAGATTTAGAAATCAAATGAAGATCTATTTATTGTAAACCTGCTACCCTGGCTATTCACATGAAAGTGATAGTTATTAGCTCATACACACACACACACAAAAATTAAAAGTAGGGATGGATAAAAATAATTAAAAAGTTGAAAGTAAGTTCATTCTCTAAGATTGTGGCAGACTTGTTTCTTTTTGAAATTTGTCTTTCCAAAGTGAAGGATTGAAACTTGAAGTCAGTTTTAGCAGCTGCAGTTGAATAGATTAGATTACTTACAGTCTGGAAACAGGCCCTTCGGCCCACCAAGTCCACACCGACCTGCAATCCACCCATACCCCTTCACCGAACACTACGGGCAATTTTAGCATGGCCAATTCACCTAACCGGCACATCTTTGGGCTGTGGGAGGAAACCGGAGCACCTGGAGGAAACCCACGCAGACACGGGGAGAATGTGCAAACTCCACACAGTGGGTCGCCAGAGGCAGGAATTGAACCCAGATCTCTGGCGCTGTGAGGCAGCAGTGCTAACCACTGCTGCCTCACAGCCACCGTGCTGCCCCATTGAAAAGTGAGTGTTTGCCTTGAGACCTTGAGTTGTTTTCTTTGTACCCTCCTTCTTGTAATTCGTTGTCTATGAATTCTCCATGAAAAATGCTTTATAGAGTTCTTCCTGGGGACTCTGCACAAAATGGCTGCTTTCAGCCAGTCTTCATACAATTCAAAACTCAACATGACTGTGTTCGCACACTGTTGAATCATATTCTATAGTAGGTATTCGGTTAGCACAGATTTGGATCATTGTTCCATCCCTTATCTTCTATCCAGGGTAATTAGTTTTTTTAATGTCTCAATTAGTACCTTAAACAGTTCTGTTCTTCCAGGTTTGGTGAGATAGGAACAAGTATTCACACTTCCAAGGAAGCCATTGTCAATGAGTTTCTGTTTACCTTTATGGAAGTGCTCTTTAAAATTTAAATATTTTTACATATGTCTATTCATAATCCTTCCAGGGATAAGCACAGTTCAGTTCCTCCATCTGGCTGACTGTAAGGAATGTTAGTTGTCCTTTGGGAGTTTTTTTTAAAAAAGAGCTCTTTTATGCCTATTTTGGAAAAAAATGACAGATTATTACAAATTCTATAATATTATATCCACCCATTCATGACAATAATTTAATAGTTCTTAGTACCAATCATGGAATAAAACAAATGCAGTCTTTCCAAACACAACTTTTATGAAAATTATCTTTGTATGGTCAGAAATATTGAGAAAAACAGACATATTCAAATGTGGAAGTACAAAATAATTTTCAACGTACTTTGGACAACAAGTATTGTGGACAATGTTAGAAATGCTTTACTAAATAGACTGAAGCTTATTGCATATTTTGCAGGGGATGATTCAGAATAATAAAGCAGAAAATGTTGGCTGTACTCAGCAGCATCTGTGTGAAGAGAAACTGTTAAAGTTTAAGATTTTAACTTTTTATAGAATGAAAAACGCAGTCTGAAATGCCAACTGTTTTCCTCTGTTGACAGTTGCTGTCAATTCTGCTTAATATTTCCAATATTTTCTGTTTTATTTTCAGCTTTGCAACATCTGCAGTATTTTGCTTTAGAATAATTCAATGGGTTAACCTACAGTGAATTATGGTCATAAGGTCATTACAATACAGAAGGAAGCCATCAAGTTCATGCCAACTCTGTCTGGAGCAATCTAAACAATTCCAGTTCCATGCTATATTCTTCAAGTACCCATCCAATTACTTTCTGAAATAATTAATTGTCTCCACTTTGAACACCCACCTAGGCAGAGAGTTTCCAGTCGTTACCACTCACTCCTTCTTTACGTTTGGTAAGAGATGAACATAATCCATCCAAATGGCATAGACCTGGCTGCATAGGGATTGAATTGGTGCTTGCACCCATCTGCCCATTGAAATCATCTGTCCTTCTGAATTCAGCAGTGGAGTACATAGGCAGGTGTGAAGTAAGCATCAATACTGAGCTCACATGGAACCTTTTAAGCATTGACAATATTGCCTTCATCAGGAGACATTTACTTGAGCATATTACTTACAAAGTATATTGTACATTTTAACAGTTGTTTTTCAAACAAACTTCCAAGTGCTTCTGTGCCATATGATTGTGGTCTGCCAGTATGTGGAATGGGATGCCTTAGTTAATTCTACTGTTCAGTCTTTTTAATAATAGTCAAATAAATCTTTACTGTGTTGCTAAACCATTGAGTGATTTTATAGGTCAACTTAAGTAGGCCAACTGAAGTGAATAATTTCTTTGTTTAGTGATTCATAGGACTATTGAAATCTTTTCTGTTTATGAACTGGATTTAATTTTTTTTCATAATCTGTTGAATATTGTAAGGACGACAACTCAATCAAAAATAATTTGAATTTACAATGTAGTATAGTTGAAAATAAAGCACTGAAGCATGGAACATGGAGAATTGGCAATAGTCTGTACAACTGCCTGCTGTCAAGGAGTCATTGTTATGTGGAGTACTTGAGCAGTGGGGGACCAAATCAAGCGATGATTAAAGATGAAGTCAAGCTGAATGACCATTTTGAAGGTTTCTTGTGAGTTATTTTCATTGCCTGATGAATAGATGCAGAAACAATTGGTTGATTGGGTTTAGTATATGGAAATTTTAAGGCAATCAGAATGTTTTTGAATCTCTTTTTGTGCTCATTCATACAAGAATTGAGATAAAACAAATTGCCTGCTAGTGGTTCAAGATATATTTAAGTAATTCTCCAAGTCAGGTAGTATCTGCAGAAAGAAAGTTAATGTTTCTGTGCGTTGACCTTTGTTAAGAACTGAAATCAGCAATGCAATTGAATATAAGCAAATGAAAGTGTGGAAAAGAGCAAACAGCTAGCATTGCCAGAGGAAGTGGCAATTTTACTGTTGTATTATGGTTAAACAGGTTGGGACTCTATTCATTGGAACTTAGAAGAATGAGAGGTGATCTCACTTGATAGGGTAAATGCTGAGAGGAGAGTTCAGAACTAGGTTCATAGCCTCAGAATAAAAGGATGCCAGTTGAAGACTGAGATGAGGAAGAATTTCTTCTCCCAGAGGGTTGAGAGGCTCGGGAACTCATTGCCACAGGAAGCTGCAGGGGCCCCGAGTCCTTATATATTTAATGCTTAGATAGATAGATTCTTGATCAGTAAGGGAATCAAGAGTTACAGGATAAGGACAGGAAAGTGGACATGAGCAATGTTGGAGCAGCCATGATCCTCTTCAATGCTGGAGCAGGCCTGAGGGATTGAAAAGCCTACTCCTATTCCTATTTCATAAGGTCTTATGGTTGACGTTGATTGACAAATCCTTACCGCACCTCATGATGGTGTAAGACCCATCTGGCATATTTGCTGCCATTGTCTTATTTCCTGGTTGAGATCTACAGGACCTGCCTGGTCTATTTTGATAGAGGGAAGACACTTCGTAGGTACAATATGATGATGACCCCATCTGAAACAAGATGTAGATTTTTCCATGACAGCAACCAGGTAGAATTTGCATTAGTATGATATTCATTGTTCATAAGATTATGAAGGAGACCTTGATGCTAAGTCTTACTCCTTCAAAAACGAAAGATATTTTTCTCTGCCCAGCTGGACAGGGCTGCCAAACTGATGAAGCTGCAACACAAGGCTACTTATATATCAACTAATGGAAGAGTACTGAGTAGATAAGGCTAACAGATCCCACAATTAACAGATCAGATCTAAACTCTGCATTCCTGCCACATCCAGTCAGGAATAGTGGTGGGAAATTAAACAACCAAATGGAGGAGGGGACTCCGCAGTTGTCCTCATCCCTGAAAATAGGGAGCCAAGCACATCAGTACAAAAGACAAGGCATTATCATCTATCTTCAACTAGAAGTTTCGACTGGATGATTAATCTCAACCTCCTTCTGAGGTTCACAGCATTACGGATGCCAGTCTGCAATAAATTTGAATCATTCCATGTGAGATCAAGAAATGGCTGAAGGCAAAGGCAATGCACCCTAATAATGCTTCAGAGATCGTACCAAAGAATTGTGCTCCAGAAGTAGCTGTGCCACTAGCCAAGCTGTTCCAATGCAACTACAACACTTACCTTCACCAGACAATGTGAAAAAAAAACTGTCCAAGTATGTCCTGTTCACAAAAGGTAGAAAAATTCCAACCCAGCCAATACATTCCCAATCACTATATTCTTGATCAACAGTAACATGATGGAAGGTGTTGACAGTGCTAACAAGCAGCACTTTGAAATAAATGACCTGTGAACCTTTGAGCCTCACTGAGGCTCAGTTTGGACTCTGCCAGGGCCACTCAGGCCCTGACCTCAGTCCAAACATGAACAAAAGATGTTACCTAGTATGGTGACAAAACGTCTGAAAATGAACCTTGCAGCTCAGCGAGCAAACCTCCATCCAGAACCCAAACCTAAGCTACAAATCTTCTCAAAACTCGCTATGAACAGAAGAGTTGAATTCTTGAGGAAAGGTGAGAATGACTACCCATGAATTCAAGGCAGCATTTGACTGAGTATAGTATCAAGGAGCCCAAGAGAAGCTGGAGTCAATGGGAATTGTGTGAAAATCTCTCTGCCAGTTGGAGTTATATCTAGTGTAAAGGAAACTGGTTGTGGTTGCTTACAGTCAGTCATCTCAGCTCCAGAACCATAAAACCATATTCTGCAGGAGTTCCTCAGGATAGTGTCCTCGGCCCAACCATCTTCAGCTGCTATGTTAATGACCTTCCATTCATCTTAAGGTCAGAGGTAATAAATGTTGGCCTGATCTGCAATGCAAACATGTCATGAATGAATAAACAAAAATGAAATGGAAGAAGAAAATTTAAATTGCTGTTGCAGTTGGTAGAACTGTTTGAGACCTTGAATGGTTAAGCATCTCCTATGCTTACCTAAAAAGGTAACATGAGAAGGGGAGGGGCCAATAAGGACGATTGAGGACTGCATCAGAAGGCTGCTAAACAAAAGATTTCTTTCAAATCTTGAAAGGGGAGAGTAGGGCACTGGTTTGGTGTTTAATATCACACTGAATGTAGCAAACATAGCGGACAACTATCCATTAAAGATAGAAGCTAGTAGAGTGGAAAGTGAGGACCTTTCATGTCTTTCATCAAGTTGAAACTTATGATGGACAATTTCCTGGCAACTGGAAAAGTCCAAAAGGGTCCTATATTCAGGGTTAAAGTCTCTGAGACTTTGGACAACTCCAACTGATTTATCTGAATTGTTAGCCAGCAAATTATGCTTCTTACCTTGCATCCTATAAAGGCTCCATTTCATTATCCTAGTTTGTCCATTTCTGTTACATCCTTTTTGATGGCACAAATTTCCATACTTGGGTTTTTTATATCTTCCTTTTTCTCAGTTGTGGATGCTCCCTACCAGTAGATACTATGGGTATTACCAAGGTTGACCGGGCCCTTGCTCAAGTCCATCCTATTTCCTGCCCTTTGCTCTCACCCCAATCCCTGTCTAATAAAACCATACTAGTGTTCCACTTGTGTTCTACATCCACACCTCCAGCCTCTGTATTGCAATCTTGATGAAAGACATGAAAGGTTAACTCTGTTTTTCTCTCCATAAATGTTATCTGACCAGCTGAGTATTTCCAGCCATTTTGTTTATATTTAAGGTGAGTAACTTAGGTTCTTTCAAGGAAAGAATAAATGTTTTAATAAGATGTGATTAGGTTCATCAACTACTTTTTTCCTCTGTTCAATGTGTATTTTCATTAATAAAACCCTAAGTTGTTTGTAAAACCAATAGTAAAAGTTATGACTGTGCTCACTTACTTTTGCTGGTGCAATGGCAACCAAGCCAAATTACAATGCTGAATAATATGAAAAATTTAAATGATTCAACCTGAAAAGTGATAGTCCATAATATCACTGACTTTGGAACTATAGCCCTCCTTGACATCTTTCTCTTTATAATCATCAGGCCTACTTAACTGTTCAATCAGCTCATTTTAAACAGTTTATCTTCATATGCACACCATGACTGTGCAGAGTCCCAAAGCAGTTGACTCCACAGGAATTGTCCAAAAGTTGAAACTTATAATGGACAATTTCCTGGCAACTGGAAAAGTCCAAAGTGTCCTATATTCAGGGTTAAAGTCTCTGAGACTTTGAACAACTCCAACTGACTTATCTGAATTGTTAGCCAGCAAATGTTAGAGGAATTAAAATCTGGTCTAACCCCTGGCTAACTTTAAAAGGAGCTGGACTCATCATGCCAACACCTCCAACCAGCCCAATTCATCCCATAGGCAGCCAACACCTTACACCCTTGGCCCTGATACCACCTCTTCATCTCCTCACATCACCTGCCACCCTGCCCCTCCAAATTACCCAACTGCCAGCCTATCCCCTCAGCTACCTGCCACCACGCTCCCTCCTCTACTTGGACTAGTTGGTGGCTTGGACTAGAGTTTTGCAGGACTGGAAATGTTCTGCACAGAGAATTCCTCCAAAGAGAAGGGTGTTTTTTTTGTTTGGTCATGGTTGGACAAGATCTGAGTCAACACATTATAAATTGCAAGTGCGTAGGTCAAAACTAAGGTCAACTTAACTCAGAAAATGTGCTATTTCAAGTTACCTCATAATGTCTTACTTCTGAATGGATATTGGTTTAACATTTCAAAGTCTGATACGTCAATAAGTGAAAGGTTCAAGAACTGGTCAAAAGGACAGTGTTGATTGTCATTCAAGTGCCCTGATAACACTTGATTGTGGTATCGAAAATACAATCCAGGAAAAAGTCAGAAGCAAGGTCTGGATATGCTTGAAATGCAGTTTGTGTAAAGACTGTATGGGAGCAGATACCTGGACACAATAATCTGTTCCAAAGTAATGGAGAAGAGTTACATTGCCCTCTTCCTGGGGAAGGTTCCCAGGTTAAGGATACTCTTTTCATAAGAAATGACAAGCTGAATGATGAGCAGCACACTACCCATCTTTTTGTCCTATTTTGGGCTGGTTTCCTATTGGAATAAGAAAGAGGCAGGTATTATGGATAATGAAAATGGATAACACAGCTACCACTGTTGATGTAGGTGAGGAGGTTTCCCAAGTGAGCGGGTAGGCCATACAGGATAAGTAGTATTGCAAGTTAGGGTGGATGTGGACAAATGGAGACAATGTTGCATGCATTAGCAAGAGTAGTAGAACCTGAGCCTTGGTTGGAGGTGGGTTCAGTAGCAGAGATAGAGTGAGTGTGAGGTATTGAAGAGAAGATGGTGGCACATACACTGGCGGCATGGAGAAGTTCAGTGACCTTCTTTCTACAGTGCTGTGCATTCCTGCAGATGAGTGAGAGTCTTGTGATCTATATGGTAACTTCAAACCAGACTCACCTGTTTGGTGTCATGGTTTCCATTTCTAGTCCTGGGGAAGAGGAGATCCCACCCGTGCATTATCCTGCTCATTAGGACCTCCATGACCATGTCCACAAAGTAGACAACCAATTTCCCCATCTGCCATGTCAGGTGCAAATATCAGGAACTGTGCAGTGCAGCTCCGGATGACAGAACTTGTCTAAATGTATAATGGGCTTTTAAAATGGTGGCAATGCGGGCCAATTCTGGGACCTTCAATGAGTGACGAGTTGTGTCAGAAATAGCACATGGTCAAATGCAGTGGAAATCAAACTGGATAATTACAGTAAGAGTTGAAACACCAATTAATGAGGCAAGTTTGGTAAGATACAGTGATAAAATGTAGATCATAGAAACCCTACAGTGTGGAAACAGGCCATTTGGTCCAACAACTGGTGCTGGAAGAGCACAGCAATTCAGGCAGCATCCGAGGACAGGCAAAATCAACGTTTCGGGCAAAAGCCCTTCATCAGGAATAAAGGCAGAGAGCCTGAAGCGTGGAGAGATAAGCTAGAGGAGGGTGGGGGTGGGGAGAGAGTGGCATAGAGTACAATAGGTCAGTGGGGAAGGAGATGAAGGTGATAGGTCAGGGAGGAGAGGGGTTTCCAGCATCTGCAGTCATTGTTTTTACCTCATTTGGTCCAACAAGTCTACACCAAGCCTCTGAAGAGTATTCCACCTAGACCCATTCCCCTATTACTCTACATTTCATCTGACTAATGCACCTAGCCTACACATCCCTGAACACTGTGGGCAATTTAGCATGGCCAATTCACCTAACCTGCATATCCTTAGACTGTGGGAGGAAACTAGAGCACCCAGAGGAAACCCGGGGAGACACGGGGAGAATGTGCAAACTCCACACAGTCACCTTAGGCTGGAATTGAACCCAGGTCCCTGGCACTATGAGACAGCAGTGCTAATCACTGAGCCACTGTGCCAAGCCAACTTGCTGATCTTCACAGCAAAAGTCACTCCATAAAACTTGATGCAAATGTCAAAGCCAAAAGACTGTAAGACTTAGCCCAATATTTCAAAGTCTAGTCTTCCAAGTTAATTATATTAATTTCTGATTTGTAAATCACATCAGGTCCTCATGTAACGATACTGTCAAACAAATGAACAGTTATACCAGTAAAGAAAAACATATAAAAATATATGTATAAGGAAAACATTACAGTTATAGCTGATTCCATGATTGCTACTCTACAACTACCATGAGACGGTTAAGCATTTTGAATGAATTGCTGTTTTCCACTTAACATCTCAACTACTGTAGTTTGAATAATGAACTTGGATGAGACCAACTTTAGGCATCCCATCATGGTCTAAGTACAGAAAACTTTTATTGACCTAGTCTGCTACTTCAGATTAATTTATAAAAATATTGTCTCGCAGATGACCACCTGTAATAATTCTGTTCCATGTGCAGTACTGACATCATAATTAAGATGCAAATTTCCCTGTTCATAATAACAGCAGAATTTCCTGATATCTCTTTAGGTTTTTTTGTCTTCCTTCTTTCATGAAATATGGACATTGCTGACAAGGCCAGCACGTGATGACCATCCCTAATAGCTCTTGAACTGTAAAATAAAACAAAGAACTGTGGATGCTGGAAATAGAGTCAAAGTCATAGAGTTATTGAGATGTACAGCACGGAAACAGACCGTTTCTTCAACTCATCCATTGCTGACCAGATATCCTTAAACATCTAGTCCCATTTGCCAGCATTTGTCCCATATCCCTCTAAATCTTTCCTATTTATATACTCATCCGGATGCCTTTTAAACATTGTAATTGTACCAGCCTCCACCACTTCCTCTGGCAGTTCATTCCATACACGCAACAACATCTGACTGAAAACGTTGCCCCTCAGGTTCCTTTTATATGTTTTCCCTCTCACCTTAAACCTATGCCCTCTAGTTTTAGGCCTTCTCCTCCACCCCCGGAGAAAAGACCTTGTCTGTTTACTGTATCTGTGCCCCTCATGACTTTAAACACCTTTATAAGGTTGCCCCTCAGCCTCTGACACTCCAAGGAAAATAGCCCCAACCTATTCAGCCTCTCCCTACAGCTCAAACCCTCCAGATATCCTAACCTAGTCTAGTCCCATTTGCCAACACTTGGCCCATGTCCCTCTAAACCCTTCCTATTCATATACCCATCCAGATGCCTTTTAAATGCAGCAATTGTACCAGCCTCCACTAGTTCCTCTGGCAGCTCATTCCATACACGTACCACCCTCTGTGTGAAAAGCCCGCCCCTTAGGTCCCTTTTAAATTTTTCCTCTCTCACCCTAAACCTATGCTATTTAGTTCTGGACTCTCCCACCCCAGTCTATTTACCCTAGCCATGCCCCTCATGATTTTACAAACTTCTTTAAGGTCACCCCTCAGCCTCTGACCTCCAGGGAAAATAGCCCCAGCCTATTCAGCCTCTCCCTGTAGATCAAATCCAGCACCCCTGGCAACATCCTTGTAAATAATTTCTGAACCCTTTCAAGTTTCACAACATCCTTCCTATAGGAAGGACACTGGAATTGCACACAGTATTCCAAAACATTTTGGATCTGGTGGCCCTTCTTCAGAAGCTGAAATGAATTGCTTGCTAGGCTATTTCAGTGGGTAGTAGAGAGTCAACTACATTACTGTGGGTTTGGCATCACGTAGGATATAGTAGGTAAGAATGATGGATTTCCTTCCCCAAGGTTCTTAGAGCTCCATGAATAGTGTTGAAGCATGACACATACATCAATGTTATCCTGCGAATAGTACAGGTCGACCCCTGTATCTGTGGAATCGTTTTCCTCAGTTTCAGTTACCTGCGGTTTACCACAGCCTGAACATATTACAGGGGCCCTTCCAGAACCAGGGACCAGGGGCTGCTGTTTCGGGGCTTCTGTGGTGGGTCTTGGAACATATCCCCTGTGGATACAGGGGGACTATTGTAGTGGAACATGTCTAATTAGAAGCCAACAATGCTTTCCCAAAAAGTATTCTGATTGGATTCCGGTAGAAACCTATTTAATCACCGTACCTTGCCTTGCTATTGAATGTAAGGACATATCATTAATCAGAAACGAGGTGAATGTTTTAATCTTAGATTATTGTTAGAGAGTGCTCCCAAGTCCTATGCTGCTATGAATTCACCAAATTACTGGCCTCAAATAGACTGCCTTCTTATTCTTTCATTGTGTCCTGTGAATGAGCCTGTTTCAACATTCATTGAGTGTGAAGGTCACAGGAAAAGCTAGCTTTCATTTTTATTATCCGCTCCTAATTGCCCTTAAGAAAGTGTTTGTGAGCTGTTTTCATTGAATTACTGGCGAAGGTACTGTTGTATTTCAGTTGGAGAGGGAGTTCCAGGTTATTGACTGCAAACAGGAATTCCTATTGGGGTGCTCTTCAAGTGCTCCCTTTAATTGCTTTCATCATTTCTTCTTCTGGAGTCACCATATTTGATGACATTGATAATCATATACTGGGTTAGTTACAGGTTGTGTTTGAAGCTTAGTTGTTGCTGGATATATTGCTTATTTTCACTACAACAACCAGCCTTACAGCAAACTAAAGAGAGGTAAACTACCTTTGCCATGTTTAAATTTACAGTTATATCTATGCGACAGGAATCATTCCCATAAGGTTGCAATTTTATTCTCCCATTAACTTGAACTAAATGTATCAAAATCCATACAACTTCAGTGTAATTTTGACGTGGGTTGCCTGATGTTTGGACGGTTGCTCAAATTAGTATGGGACACGTATTTAAATATACATTTATGATTTTTGTATTTCTGATGCACCTAAATAGCAGGTACAGTATGGTAGATAGTAAACTAATAGTGTAGAATGAGCAAATACTCTAGCTGCAGTTATGAATACTTAAACATATGCGCCTGATAAACAGGCTGTAATGAATTTCTAGTGCAGTTTCATTTGTAATAGAAATATTTGTTACATGTTTCCTTCTCTTTGTTAAATTGTTTGGCATTTTCCTCACTCAATTCCTCACTCATCCCCTTCTTCACATTTGCAGGGAATTACAAAATCACCATTTTCATCGCTCATTCTTTTATATTCTGCATTATCACAGTGATTATCATTCAAAATGCATTTGATTATCTTTTAAGTGCTTTGGGACATTATGAATGGAGTTGCATTCATGCATTTTTTTCCTTTCTTTTTGAATGTCACCTTTTGTCATGGGAAGTATATTCTGAAAATGAGCTGTGCTAGGATCCTGCAATGTGCTATTCTCTGACCCTGAGCCTTCACCTGTCTACACTACAAATAGGACATCATGTACAATGGTGATCAAATATTACTAACGCATAATTGAGATCTATGTACTTCCTGAATAAATTTGTTTTTTACCTGAATGAATGATTTTAGCTACCACATTTATGCCTAACATGGTACTTAACTTATCGGGTTCATTGGGCATTGATTTTGGGAGAAACCTACATCCAGAAGGGATTCATGCCTGAATAATTTCACTAATTGACCGTCCTATGACAGCATTAACAATTTCTGCTGTGATCAATATTTTTCCTGTAATAAGCTAATTTAGTTTAGAGAAAAAGGGAGCAAAGTTGTACTATATTTTTTTCAAAAACAAACAAGTAGTTATATTACTTTTATTTTGTTTCTGAATTCCTGTTTCCTCCGCATGAATGGGTCCATGTATCATCGTGCTATCATCAGTTCTCTCGTCCTTCCTATAGTTCTGCTCCCATCCACGCAGCTTTCAAGATTCTAATAACTGTTGAACTGTTCCAAAGGCTCATGCTCTTCAAATTCTACTGCTTAGGTCCCCATACATGGGGCACCTGTAATCACACCCAAGTTTTAATTACCTAATCTGAGGGGTGTGATAGTCTCATGGAGCAAAATGTTCAGGTTACATTCCCCTTCCCTATTGTAGTGTAACTTCTACAGCTTGGAGTCAGCTCCTCAAATTGGATCTGAAATTTCTCAAGTCCTATACACTTACTACAAATGTCTTCACTCTGGCTTACCTTGGTATCCTGCAGCAGCAGCACATTACATATCCAGCCATCACTATCATATTTTGTTTAATTTATTAATGATGTCTCTTGTATCCCTGCCCTTTACACTTCAAGAATCCTCTTCTCTTTACTCTTTATTGTTATTATTTTTTAACACTTGTATCAATCTTATACATAAAAAGCAATTTTTAAGATAAAAAGTAAAAAAGACTCGTGACATTAAAGATGTTAGAGAAATACTTGCTAACCCCACTCACCAATCAAATGCTTTCTCCGCAGTTGCATCAATTGTGACTCGTGACATCAGTCCACCTCAAATCTCACTAAAGCACCTTTTATCCTCTCCTGCTTCCCTCTCACTCAAAAAAAAATTTCAAGCCAAGGAATAAAATAAACTTGCCAGATAACAGTCAACCAGCTTCTTCTCTTGTAGCTAAGCCGGAATTAATTCCTAGAGGCAAAAGAAGTTAGGCAAAATCCAACCTTTTTCCCTTCCTCCCCGAACTCCCTGACTTACTCAATTCTGGCACTTTATTGTAAATTGCACTAAGTTGTTTTTTTTTATATATGATCCTAACACTAAAGGCTGATCAGTGTCACTTCATGAGGATCCAATTTTAGTTGGTTCTTAATTAAACTGCTATTTCACTGGAACTCTTAGGAGAAAAAAACTGACTTATGGCTAGCAACTACAAAGTTTAAACTTCAGCTTTTAGTTTAATGCCAACTACAAACTGGTTTATGTAAAATAAAAATTTAGACTTTCTTACGCAACCATGCTTACACTCAATTCTAGCTTCTGGATTAAGGTAAGGACTGCTTGTATTTGGGAAATAGGAGATTTCATATTGAAGAATTTCAACATAAAATCAAAAAAATGTGACTGTGATTCAGAAAACTCAATGGACAAAACATACTTTTCTGTGTTTAAATTTTTTGTTAAATTTGTGTTTTAGATCAATTGGAGTTTAAGGATTGTCTTACCCCTTTGAGACCTAAATACATCCTCAGCTACAATATTAAAATACTCTATAAATCTTACATTATTTACTCCTTTTTACCTTTATAAATGAGTCATTGGATGACATCATTGTGGTATAGAGGATTAAGTTGCATTATCAATGTAATTAATCAGTCTTCAGGTGACTCAGTCAATGAGTACTGTAACAAACAACCATCCATTGTTAAAGTCAGGACAGTTTCCTTGGTTAATCTTTGCAAACAGCAGTGATTGTGTTTTAAATTACTGCTTAGTTTCAACCTTGACTGCATAACACATCTCAGTTTCCCAAATATCAACTTAATTAATATTTAATGTACAGCTATTCCAATCAAGTGAGATTTCCCGATTTTTGTGCTTCCAGACAGGATACACTAAATTGTCAAGCTCCTCTGTGAGGATGGGTGAACTGGCTCTCCTCCATTATTCACCCACCCCTTAGTTTGGTAGCAACAAACTTTATTTGAAAGGATCCTTTCTCTCAGGGATACCTTTTTCCCAGACAAAATGCATTTATATTTTAAAATGGGTTACCAATTTAGCAAGGGTTCCTTGAATTAACAAAAGAGTGAGTTTATCACACTTATGCAAAGTTCAGAAATATGAAATTAATCCCAATAAAGAAAAACATTATAAAAAGGCATATGGAGCAGTCTCTAAGTTATTGGTCAAGAGTAGATAATTAAAGTGGATGTCATCAATAGCACTGGCATTGGCAGTTGATTTTAACATTCTTGGATTTTCAGGTTGATTGAAATCCTTTTTGCCATGGTTTCTTTTCACAGCAGAGTGAGAAAACATTTTTATTTTTCTTTACCTGCAGTGCAGCAGTGTTTAATGCCTGCTCTCAAACTGCAATATTCACATCATCATGATGTCCATATACTAGTACATCAGGCCACTAATGCATACACACCAGTGTTGAAGTTCCTTCTAACACCTTTTTTGCGTATCCGTCGACACAAACATGTCTGCAAGAGATGGCTTCCTGTTGAGAGAGGATTGAGTAGTGGGTCACTTATTCTCTCTTCCTTTTCAGTCTTTGCATTTAACGTTTCACTGACTTTGTACAGGTGTGACATTCTGGAGGACCTCTCCAGACATCCGCTGAATTTAGAAGTGCAGTTATCTTTGGGCTATCCATCTTCTTTCCACTCTTTGAAGGATTTGATCTTTGCTGGAGCTTTCTGTGCTTTCAAGATTCCCCTTTCTATATATAGGTGTAGGATAGATTGATGTTGTTAGAAGAGAGACAGAAATCCCATTTTGCTGCAACTTGATCTGACCAAAGGAATCTTGCCTTAGGTAAGTTATAAAAGGCTCTGTGAATCAATATTGACTGGCTTAAGATGTAAGCTTTCTGATTCCAGATTTTTTGACTATTTAATGAATGTGTTTGGAATTTTAAATTGATGAATTTCTAATAATGACTGTTTTTGCCATGCGTCTTAGATTCACATATTGTTATTCAGCAACACTATTTTTGTTTGCAGTGACTGATAAAACACTATTTCTGAGAGGAAAAATATCTTCATAGTATTTGCAGCATCCAGCACAAAGTATATAGCATTTATTTTGTGTTTTTCCCCTCTGCTTTATGTAATCCTTTCTTTGTTGCCCCCGCAGTTCATTTTGATTCCTTGTGTCTTTACACGAATTGGCACTTATGACCAGCCGGCACTTGATGCACACAGCATCTATCAGCAGCAAGATCTGGCCAAAATGTACAAATTAATTGCATGCTCAACCTCAAAGGTGCTGTTTTCCCGGATGTAATTCATACCAAAATCTTGCAAGATGACCTGTCTTCATCCATGTATTCCATCATTACTATATTATTCTAGCATGGCATGTTCTGCATTTAAAAAGAATTTTGTTCTAATCATGTGGTGTATCAGCCATTCATAGTTGTTCTGAGAAGGTGCTATTCAGGAATTCTATATTTTAACCCAAGAATCATGGTAATTGTCCAAATGAGAATGGTGTGTTACTTGGAAAGGCAATTGATGGGAAAGGAGTGAGAGTGATGGCTGAAAAAATGTGCCTGTGGCTTTTCTTTCTTAGAGTATAGAGGCCATGTGTTGGGGCATAGCTAGCAATGAAAACTTGGCGAGTTATGCAATGCATCTGATAAATCACAAATACTGCAGCTCACTGCACAGCTGAGTAGTGGGGCTAAATATTAATATATTAAATTTAGGTGACAGGTTTATCTGCCCAGTATTAAGCTTCTGCATGTTGTGTCTGCATTAATCCCCATCAGGAAGCACATCATCAGAATCTTGATACAAGTATTTTGGGTAGTATTCAACGGTATGGAGATGAATATCATGGAATACTAAACTGTCAATTATATGTATATTTGGAATTTTATTGAATAGGTGATAGGTATTAAGGATTCATATAATGGAATAGAATGCAATTGTGTTAATGTGCATGATATGTAACTATACTTCTCTCTAGTAATTAAAACCTTTAGTGTATAACAACTACATACTTCTATCTTCTAGGTACATGGATCGACTGTTTAACTCCTCAGGTCTGCTCCATCTTTCAGTTTCATAGTTGACCTGCAATCTGTCTCTGTATACCACCCCACCCCCAACTTTGCCCCATATCTCTTGATGTTTCTGACTAATTAAAATCCATCAATCTCAAATTTAAATTTAACAACTGATCTAGCATCAACTGCCATTTTCAGAAGATACTCTATGATGAGCATTTCCTAATTTCACTCCTGGAAGATCTAACATTAATTTTGTGACCATATCCCTGGTTTTAGACTTACCAACAAGAGGAAATGGGATAGACTGGGAAGAAACTATCTGTTCCCTTTAATATCTAGAGAATTTTGATTGAATACTTCTCAACATTCAAAATTCAGGGGAATACACATCTCATTTGGGCAATCCTTCTTCATAATTTAACACTTGAAATCCAGTTACCACACTGGTACATCTACACTGCATTCTTTACAATGCTACTATTAATCTTCCTAAATTGGGTAGAATGGTTCACAGTAGTCAAGTTCATCTAACCAAGGTTTTGCAATGCTTTTACATATCTACTCCTCCCATTCTGCACATGTTCATGATGTTTTAGTGATCCGTGTACCTGACTCCAAAGTTTCTTTGGACTTCCCTTGTTTCCCAGTTAGAAATTGCCCAGTTGGATCTAAAATGGATGGTCTCGCATTTGCATACATTTAAATCGATTTACCACAATTTTGGTCATTCACCTTTCTATTATTATCCTATGGTTATGCTTCCATCTCCAATATATAAAATACCACCTGTCTTCACATTGTCAGCAAATTTAAATATGGGGTATTGTATCCCAGCTAAATGATTAATGAATATAGTCAGACCGTCTGAGTTTCAACTAATATCTCCAACCTGCTTTTGCATCGGAGTTATTGAAATGACTGATCCAGATTTTGGCTAACACTAACCTTCATGGTCTTATTGCTGTGGGAAACATTGCTCGGTGTATTGGAAGTCAAGGAGAGATAATTGAGCTTTCTTTGTTCTTGCCGATTGACCAATGCTTTTTCATTTTCTGGGACAAAAATTGCCAGCCACTTTTTCAGCTCAGATCTGGAAGTTGTCCAAGACATATTTAAGGATTTGTGCTGCAGAGTTGTCAGTGAAAGGTCTGACATCTCACCTTATGAGAATTATAGAATCACTGATAAAACAGTTTAACATGATTGGATCCATGGTATTGCCATCTTGAACTCCAGTGACAAAGCAGCAGTATTTAAGTGCTTGACATCTAAAAACTACAACAATCTTCTGTAGGTCAGGTCCTATCCAGTTGCTGGCTAGGTTTCCCCATTGGTATGGAATTGATGTAGTGCAATGAAATGACACAGACTTCATAGCGATGCTGATCTTTTTGCCCCTTTTTAGTAGGTTCATATTAGCATATTCTCACTAAGGAAAAAGAAGTCTTCAATCCATCAAAGACTTTTCACAAGCAACAAAAGTGAGCTACTGTGGATGCTGAAAATTTGATGCGACAAAAAAAAGTTGAAAAATTCTGGCAACATCCATAGGGACAGTCACAGTTATGTTTCAGGTCAATAACCTTCAGAAAATAATCGACATGTGAGTGATACTGATTTTGGAAATCAATTTCCATCTCACATCAGTGTCCAGAGCAACTGTTTTCTATTCTGCTGACAGTGCAAGTCAGGGATGAATGTCTTGGTCAAATGCATACTTTCGGCCTTATAGTGGTATGGTGAACTCAAAAACATGTTTCTTTTGATAGATACTGATATTTTCTTCTTATTTATAAATTTTCAATTGAAAGCACGCTTAGTTCTATTGGGCTTTTTAGTGGAATCAGTTTTAAAATAATTGATTCAAGTCAGGGATGAGAAATCTGTTAAAAAAAAAAGTAACTTTCTAATGTGTATTTTTATTACTGTGTTTTAGTTGAACTGTTTCCAGGCTGACTGTTCATAACACACAGGATCATTTCTTGTTGCATTAATTCATGATGGATATAAGAAAAAGTAAAATAATTAAAATGAAAGAGCATTTATTCTCCCAAACAAGAAACAAGGTTAGAATCATAATCTTAATTGGTATTTGAACTTCTGCCTTGATCTGAAGAAAATAATTAGTGAGGAAAAGGTAAGTGGTTGTGTATTGGTTGGGATGTGAGAAGGGAATGGTATTAAGGCCAGTTGTAAAGAGAGCAATAGAAGAGTTCAGCATCTCTGGAATCAGATGTTGCAATGTAACATCATGATCATATGTTGCAGGATGTAATAAAAGGGAGGGCTTATTGAAAGTGGTAGGAGCAGGCAGTGAAATGAGTGATAATTAGTACTATTGTCCCTTGCAGACAATGTGAAACCATGTCCAGGGATAATATAAGTAATATTGAATTGTTTCAGCAGCCAAATATCCAGGCCTGTTCAACTGGGCTTTTATGAGCTTGGCCTGATCTACTCCAGTGAATTATTAGGAAGGTTTCAGAAGCTTAGATACAACACTCCAGCCTATTTCTAGAGCCATATTTTTACCCAGCATTCTTTCAGAAAATTCAAAGTTGCAACAAAACCAACCTTTAGGAGGAGCAATAGATCTCAAAATACCCATTGTAAATCATGTACCCAGATGCAGATACACCCAGGTGCCCAGTTCCTGTGTAGGCAGCTGGTCAGTCATATTGTTGGCATTGACTCTAAATTTGCACACTTGTGAATTCAACCATGGTGTTGTACTGTTTGACTAATATCACCACTGCCATACAGTAACAACCACCCTATGCTTGTGTATAGCAGTGCACTTCAGCAACAGTTCAAAGACAGCTGGCAAAGCTGATTTTCAGCTCTCTTATGCAGCAGAGTTGGCAAGCACCTAATGGAAAATGATATTCTTGTAGTTAATGGCACTTTGCACTCACATGGAGAAGCCTGAAATCTGATCAACTCTGCCTGCTGGTCAATGAAGTGTAGTTAGTTCTGTTTGACAAGAGATCCTTAGTAACTTCCCTTGCATAACAGTGAGAATAAAGCTTTGAGATGTTGAAATTTCCACTACCTACAAAAAGCTAGACAACCACCTCTCAGTCATCTCCACAACCACCTCTCAGTCCTTACCTTCCTCTTGAAGTTGTAGTGGTGGCTGCAGTAGAGGTTAGATTTCAGTGAGGACATCTAACTGTTTTCTGAATACCCTAAATGGATATGGCTTCCCCTTTGCACTGTATCTTTCAGCAGCTTGTCTTGCTCTGTGTGTCCTCTCTTCAATCTCCCAAGCATTTTGTATTCCAAGGAGAAAACCTACTTCTGCACCCACATCCTGAAACAACTAGTCAGCATTGAAACATTGAAGTCAGGAAAAGGTCATCTCATACCTGCCACATCACTCCCTGTTACCCTTTGCAACTTAATTGACTATGAATAACACCTTTGTACAATTTGTAAACATTTGTACAATTATCGTAATAGCCAGAAGAAACCAAGCAACAACTAATTTTTAAGCAGGTGATGGTTTATTTAAATAGTGCTGCTGTTGTGAAGTCCATGCTGTTTAATACATATTCTAATATGTAAAGTTGAGACTGTATTTACTGGAGTATTTAACTGTAAAACAACAAATTGTACTAACAGTGCTGTGTGAATATCTCAAGGACTCCAGAGATTCAAGGAGGTAGCTCACCAGCTTCTTGAGGGCAATTTGGAATGAGCAATAAATGCTGACCAAGCTGATCTTCACATTCCATGGACAAATGAAAAATAAATCAGCAAACTTGTTTCCAACACATTCTGCAGTAGAAGTATGTGCACCTGCACCTGATGCCATTTTCATACCTGATTGACACCCAAACAACAGGTTTCCCATCCCACTATTCTCTGTGCATTGTTGAATGTTTTCTATGATACAACATAGCCAGTTACGTACCCTACAGAAAAGATAATCAAGTAGATACTAAATTAAAGTACTTTTGACATTGATTACATTCAGCCAGTTCCACAGTGCTCCTCAACTGCCATGAACCAACATGAAAACTGCAACTATCCAAGGAGCCTTTCCCTGTTGTCAGCCCTGTCTCTGTTACTGGATTGATTGTTGTGTGAACTTGATTTCTTTGAAATATAGGGGACATCTATTGAATGACTGAAATTAGCTCCAGATACATTATGTTCAAAAGGTTAGATTGATTTGAGCATAACACAATCAACAAATTGGTATGAGATTAAAACAAGACTGTGTTTATTACAACTGCAATTGCAGGTCACATCCTCAAAGCACATATAGTTGCAGTGTCTATGACGTAACTGTATAGCAGCTTCATACTTAAAATTTATTTCATGTATCAGCCCAGCATCCCTGAAATGAAATAAAAATCCATTGACCCCAAGAAGAGCTCGCAGTGCCTTCCTCACCGCTTCACTTGCTGCCCCACATCCTTAGGGAGTTGAGGGAGTGGGACCTCTTCAACTGAAAACTGGACATAGAAACACTGAATGGAACAGTAAGGGTTTAGCCAGCATCATGGGAGCATCCGCAGGATAGCCAACGTGGTGCTGAGGGAGCAGACCGTAGGATGCTGAAGGGAGCAGAGAAGGGACGATGGTGATGGAATCAGTGAGTGCAGCCATCAAGGGATGGCAAGAGGAGTGACCAAAGTCAGGACAACCAGGGAGGTGGCACAGGAGAGGCAGCAATGAGGGTGCACAACTCCGTGTCAGTGCTGTCTGAGTAGACATCATGTGCACCAACTTTCTTTCTATTGCATTAGCAGGAGATACACTGATAAATAATTGTTTTAACTTAGTTCCACTACATTGTAGTACAAGGATAAAATCCTTTAATTACATTGTCAGTTGGTTCTATTTCTTGACAGTAAAATCAACAATTTTAATTTTTTTATAACTTGGTAAAGTCCACCTCATAAACACAAAATCATAAAACCTTACATTAAATAAAATAAGTGGTTATTGCTTTGTGATAGTCTGGATGTATTGACAAACCCTAGAGCATTGCTAAACCTTGAAGAACATTTAAACAAAAGAATTAGAAGCAGGAGTAGACCAATCAGTCCCTTAAGCTTGCTCCACCATTCAATAAGATCATGTCTGATCCAACATTTCCAAACTTCACAGCATCTCACAGATCATCAGTTCAGATTTACTCATCTGAAGTTTTGATTCATAGCCTAACAATGTTCACTATCAAGGGGTGAAAATCTATCCAATGACATTTCAGAGTGAAGGGTGAATAACATCTTTGAAAATTTGTGCGAATTAGATGAGATATAAATATTTCTAAACCAATTTTATGATTGCTGTTAGTAAATTGGTCATATATAAAATCACTATTGCTGGCAAATTTTATCTAAGTTATTAATCTTGTATTCATCAGGGTAATTTATAAGAATATCAGTTCAAGAGGGAAAATCCAGCAGTTATGCTGAGAACTGAATGCTGTTACCTTTTATATTAAGTTGAAACAGCAAGGTATGTGTACATGTTCTTTCTGAGCTTGAATGACAATCTTAAATTGGTTGTCATGGTAAAATCCATACATACTACATCATATGCATGACCCTTATCGAAAAAAAAAACTAGTGTCCTCTGGAAAGCGGTACCACAAGCATTCAGGCAAAACTCCTGCTGACAGTCTTTGATTAATCCTATATCTTTCTAAATGAAGATGTATCATGTCCCTCAGAATTTCTTTCCAATAATTTTCCTTTGCTTGAGGTTAAGTACTAACCTGTAATTATTTGGTCTTTCCTTCTTTCCTTTCTTGAACAATGGTACAAGATTAAATATGCTCTAGTCCACTGGCACCATATCTGTGGTCAGAGTGAATTAGAAACTTACGGTCAGAGTCTTCCCTCTTTCTTCTCTTACTTCATTTAACAGTCTCAGATATATTTTATCAGGTCTGGGGAATTTTTTCACTCTCAGTGATGATAATAGTTAATAGTTCTTCTTAATAGTTCCCTCAATAGTTCTTCTCTCACTATTAATTTCATTGAAAATTTTATACTCCTCCTCTCTTATTGCAATATTTGTACTTGCCCTCTCTTTTGTAAAAGCAGATGTAAAGTACTCATTAAGAACTGTACAAACATACCATATCCTCTACCTCCACTCACAGGTTACCTGACCAGCCCCCATTTTCCTTCAGTTACCCTCTGGCTGTATATATATTTATAAATCTTTTGTTTTCCATTTGTATATCCTTGTTGATGCATTTCCATATCTCAATGCTTATTAAATGATAACAGAGGTAGGGTAACCAAATTAGAAAAGAAGATGACCAAAGATATTTTCATAAGGTGCATTCTAGTGTCATAGAGTCATAGAAATGTATAGCACGGAAACAGATCCTTCGGTCCAACTTGTCCATGCCGACCAGATATCTTAACCTAATCTAGTCCCATTTGCCAGCACTTGGCCCATATCCCTCAAAACTCTTCCTATTCATATACCAATCCAGATGCCTTTTAAATGTTATAATTGCACCAGCTTCCACCACTTTCTCTGGCAGTTCATTCCATACACGCACCATCCTCTATGTGAAAAAGTTGCCCCTTAGGTCCCTTTTAAATTTTTCCCTGCTCACCCTAAACCTATGCCCATTAGTTCTGGACACCCCCACCCCACGGAAAAGACCTTGTCTATTTACTCTACCCATGCCCCTCATGATTTTACAAACCTCTAAGATCACCCTTCCGCTTCTGATCTCCAGGGAAAATATCCCATGCCTATTCAGTCTCTCCCTCTAGCTCAATCCTCCAGCCCTGGCAACATCCTTGTCAATATTTTCTGAGCCCTTTCAAATTTCACAACATCCTTCCGATAGCATGCAACATTCCAAAAGTGGCCTAACCAATGTTCTGTACAGCCGCAACATGACCTTCCAACTCCTGTACTCAATACATTGATCAATAAAGGAAAGCATACCAACACTTTCTTTGCTATCCTATCTATCTGTAACTCCACTTACAAGGAACTATGAGCCTGTACTCCAAAATGTCTTTGTTCAGCAACACTCCCTAGAACTTTACCATTAAGTATGTAAGTCCTTCTCTGATTTGCCTTTCCAAAATACACCTCACATTTATCTAAATTAAACTACATCTGCCACTCCTCAACCCATTGGACCACCTGATGAAGATCCCACTGTACTCTGAGGTAACCTTCTTCACTGTCCACTACATCTCCAATTTTGGTGTCATTTGCAAATTTCCTAAATATAACTCCTATGTTCACATCCAAATCATTTATATAAATGATGAAAAGCAGTGGACCTAGCACCAATCCTTGTGGCACACAACTGGTCACAGGCCTCTGGTCTGAAAGGTAACCTTCCACCACCACCCCCAGTCTTCTACCTTCAAGTCAGTTCTGTATCTTCTTAAATAAGCTATGTTGACCACTCAGTCCAGTGCTTATATCAGTAATACCATAGGAGAAACCAGACACTTTGTGACGAAATGCACTTCAATGGCATAAAGTTACATCTGTGATTATGTGTTTCAAGTGACTATTCTATCAATTAATAATCTTTTTGTTCATAAATTTTGAATGTATGGTCTTTTAAAACTTATGAATATTTGGATCTGTATCAAACTTAATTGAGTGCAGGAATGATCATTAAGAATTATGTGTGATGCTTCACATAGATTAATTATACTTAATTTACTGTACAGTTTACCAACTCCTTACTATAATCTATGTTCATCTGTTAATGAACATTACATGCATTATTTTGTCCTCCAATGTATAACCAAAACAATTATAAGACTAAAAGTAATTTCATAATGCAGTCTCTATCCTAACAACCCCCATCCCACCCACTGAAATAAATTTGACTTGCACTTTCAATCTCATATCCATCAAGTCAAAGTAATTTTATTCCTTCCTTCTGCTTAAATATTTATAAGAACAGCTAGAAAAAAGTTCATAAAGTTATCTCCAAAAAACCCTATCAATATCCAGTTCTTTGTTAGTGGTTTAAACAAAATGCTTGATTTTCCTTACTTCAGATTTTCCAAATGAACGCTTCTCCATATGGGCAATAATGTCACAGATAGAGTAACTCATTTTTGTGTATATTGTTATGATCAGTCCCAGCTCAAGTTTCTACAATTTGGCTTGATTCCAAACAACATACCCTAAACCACTAAAGCTTATGGTATGAACTGGTTCCTTTTCATTATTCACCTTCCCCCTTTGTTGATTACAACAAAGATAAATTGGAAAGAATCCCCTCTCTTGATATACTTTTCTCCCATATCCAAATAAATTTATGTTTTAAAGGGAGCTAATTTAACCAGATTTTCTTGAGTTAACAAAGAGTGAGTTTATTAATTATTTAACCCAGAAGACTTGGTAAAACAAATCACATGTACACAACTTAGAAATAAAAGATGAGTCCAAGAAGATAAAATGTGAAAAGAACAGATATGGAGTTCAGTCACTGAATTGTTTGCAAAGAGCTGATAATTGAATGCTGCAAATTCTGCACTTACATTTGTCATTAAACAATTGATTCCATGATCCTTAGATCTGCATATTGATTGAAACTCTGTCATTCCGATACCTTTCGACCGTAATGGAATTCCAGCATTCAGGAGGAGAGAGAGAGAGAGTCCTTTTATTGTCATGTTTCCTTTTGTCCAGCTGCTAGCTAGCTGACTTCTAGACTCAGAGTGAGAGAGGGAGTTGAATTTTTCCAACCCCTAAATGATGTGGGCTATGACCAGACAGTTTATAAAATCAGGTGAGATGCCCAATGAGCATTTTCTCAACACTGAGACCAAAACATCTCATTGTCTAATCGTGTGTTGGATTGTGAGATAAGATCCTTGCTAGTGAATGGTGAAAGATCTGTATATATGGGTGATTTCTCATAATCATCCTCTTTGTTATCTAATCTCACCTCATTAATATTCATTCTCCCATTCTATCAGCTGCTGAATAGAAACTGGACACTGAGAATTCTTGACATGAATGTTAGAATAGTTATCTAGCGATGGTAGCTCATTTCTCTTCAAGATGTCTGCACTGGATTTCAGGCATCACCCATCGACAGCAGTCACACATACCTCACATCCCCATGGAAATTGGCATCTGACATTTCCCAATGCAATTTACAGTGCACTGGCACCTTCTATTGGAATGCTACAGCATGGACACTTTGCACACAGGAATGCAAAGCTCGTGGTTTGGACAAGGGTACATCTCAGGGTTCTTCATATCTTAGCACTCAGTCACTTTCTAATTACTTCGATATTTACAGCATCCCTGCTTTGCTTTACCTTTTTGCATGTTGTTCTCTCAGCAAGCAGTTAAAGGCTCAAAGTAGTTCTGTCTTGCCTTACTGTTTAGTGCAGACTCAAAGCCAAGCATCTTACCTTAGTTGTCAGCAGTCATCAGTCAAGGGTATGAAGAAGTTATTATATGGTACTGTTACATCAATCTCACACCTGCGCCATGTGCCAAACACACTGCATATGCATTTACCGAATAGCCATGTCTCAAAGTCGATGTCAGGCAAATCATGGAATCACTCTTCAGTCAAGCGGTCCCGGCATAGGAGGCTATGGGTGGATTCTGAGATTGGTGCAAGGGCTTGGACATGATCGAGTAACTGTCGGGACAGTCAGACCCATGGTCTCCCTACTTCTACAGTCAGGGGAATGGGCCACGGTCAACCCTGTTGGTCCCTTGCACCCAACCTGGGAAACACAGAAGTCATGGGATTGTACAGGTATCAATCAAGGGTTTGGTTCAGGGCTGTCTGTCTAAGTTGTTCAAAAGGGTGGGGCAGTCCTGATGTCCATCCACTAAAGGTCAAGGGGAGTTAATCAGAGTTCACTGATGTGGGAAGAAAACTGGGGAATTCATTGTGTGGATTGGAAGCAGCATGCTGGGATGCAGAGGGGATTATAGTTGTGAAGGGTAACAACTCAATATGTAGGGGACATGGAGAGACAATAGAGCATTGAAGGGAAAGGAATAGTGTGAGCAACAGACAACAACACTGTGGCTTCCATGGGGGGCAGTGCACTACTATATCTGGCGTGCTGACTCAATATGCCTGCAGCTTGAGGCATAAAGTGTGAAGATGAAGAGTTTGACAATCAATTCAAATGGGAATGTGAGGAAGTTCAAAGTCTCTGGGTTTGACAGTAAGGATATCCAAAAAGGTAATATGTACATTTTAAGGTTCAAAAATGGTAAGAGGCTGAGCCTGAGACTCACTGGTTAAGGAGTGACTGCTGTTTCTATCCACCATGCTGTAAATAACAACTGCACAATGAATACTAAAATGGCTGTGACCAGACTTGGTGTGGACTATCCAGTATTTTGTACTGTGAGGGAAGGGGCTTCAATTTTGAGCAATGTGAGGATTTTCAAAGGGCAGCAGCATTGCACAGATACCTATAAACTAAAACTGAAACAGAACCACACCTAAACAAGTATTTTGCATCAGTGTTGATTGTGGAGAAGTATTTTGAAAATTGAGAATGTAGGAAAATAAACAGGAGCATCTTTGAAAATGTCCATATTACAGAGGAGCAGGTGTTAGACGTCTTAAAATGCATAAAGGTGGATAAATCCCTGGGACTTGATCAGGTGCACCTGAACTCTGTGGGAAGCTAGGGTAGTGATTGCTGGGCCCTTGGCTGAGATATTTGTATCATCGATAGCTACAGGCGAGGTGTCAGACAACTGGAGGTGGGCTAACACAGTGCCACTATTTAAGAAAGGTGGTAAGGAAATGCTAGTGAACTATAGATCAGTGAATTTGACATCAGTGGTGGGCAAGTAGTTGGACAGAATCCTGAAGAATAGGATTTATGTGTATTTGGAAAGGCAAGGACTGATTATGGATAGTCAGCATGGCTTTGTGCATGGGGAATCATAATTTGATTGAGACTTTGAAGAAGTAATGAAGAGGATTGATGAGGGCAGGGCCTTGTACATGATCTATATGGACTTCAATAAGGCGTTCAACAAGGTTCCCCACGGGAGACTGGTTAGCAAGGTTAGATCATATGGAATACAGGAAGAACTAGCCATTTAAATACAGAACTGGCTCGAAGGTAGAAGACAGAAGGTGATGGTAGAGGGTTACTTTTCAGACTGGAGACCTGTGACCAATGGTGTGCCATAAGGATCGGTCTGCGTCCATTGCTTTTCGTCATTTATATGACTGACTTGGATGTGAAAAGAGGAGGTATAATTAGTAAGTTTGCTGATGACATCTAAATTAGAGGTGTGCTGGACAGTGAAAAAGATGAGCTCAGAGCAGAATGGGATCTTGGTCAGATAGGCCAATGGACCGAGGAGTGGCAGATGGAGTTTAATTTAGATAAATGTGAGGTAATGCATTTTGGAAGGGCAAATCAGGGCAGGACTTATACACTTAATGGTAAGGCCCTTGGGAGTGATGCTGAACAAAGAGACCTTAGAATGCAGGTTCATAGCTCCTTGAAAATGGGGTCACAGGATAGTGAAGAAGGCATTTTGTATGCTAGTGTTTAGAATAGAACATCCGTTATTGACATGTGCACTCAATGAGTGCAGTGAAAAGTTTGTAAAGTCACCTCTTGACTTCTGCAGGGGCACCAGTATGTGATTCCTCCTCTGGCTGGATACTTACAAAGAGAGAGGGAGATATCAGTGAGGAAGGGAGTGAAGTCAACGTCCCTCATTCCCCAGTTGTATTGCCATTTCTGCTGAGCATTAATGGCTAGAGTGATGGAATGCCAGTCTGTACTCATATCCAGTACACATAGTGATGGACCTAGCTCTCCATTGTAACTGCCAACCTGTCCATGGAGGGAGACAGATGATCAAAGTCCTGTGACAGTGGGGCCCTGACAGCACTGCTACAGCCCTACAAGTTTGTGTCAGTGTTCCCAATAAAATTACCTACTGCTCCTACGTCTGTATGAGCATGCTAATGAAGTCACAAATTACTGACACCATTGTTTGTTCCTGCAGGAGTCAAATGAGGGAAAGCATTACAAACAAATGTTGAAGTTGTGGTATGTTAAGACCACACAGCGGATGGGGTTGGGGGAGAGCAGCAAAACAATAGACAACGTTTCTTGCTTGGCTGTTGATACCTTAATGTTTCTGTTTCACAACAAGACCAGTCCTAATCCTCACCAATGAGAGCCAAGATCCTTTTCGTGTACAGGATGAGGAGTTGAATGTTGAACCTCCCCCACCTGTCCTGGCTCTTTGTGCTCTCTGCTGGTGTGAGAGAAAGAGAGGGACTGAGTGAGACGAAAGTGGGTAGCATAGCTATTAGTTCTGGTGTAGTTGGGACAAAAGTTGTGAGATATCCCCAGTTAGTGAATAGGAGGAACAGAGGCCATAAAGAGTTGGTAGGGTGGGTGTTTGAAGTGGGTGAGAGTGAGTGAGGGAAAACGTTGTATGCAATAATGACAATGATAGAACAAATGCCTTAGTGTGAGGTGATGTACTAGCAGCGTGAGTATAAGGAAGAAGAGGATGGTACTAGCCCTTGAGGAGTGGAGAATATCATTGACTTTCTTGCGGACCATACTGACTCAGGTCCAGGCTCATGGGGTCTGGTGTTGTGGCCTCCTCATCAGCCCTGAAGGGAAGTGGTTGGCTCACCTTTGCGCCACACCAACCACCCAGGACCTTCACATTCCTGCCTGCCGAGCAGGGTGCTAATTACTCCTTGTCTGGCCAGATTTGAGCAAATGACTCAGACTGTGAATGACAGCTCCAGACTGCCAGTGATTGATTGGTGCACAATAATCTTTTAAATATGACGTTGCTGCAAGGGATCCTAGGAGTGGTAACCACTTCTGCCAGTGGTGAGGGGGAGAATTGTGTTGGCATTAGATGAACAGTGCAACATAGGGGAATGTTACCTAGTGAATGAGCTGTGTTTGAGATAATGGAAGAACAAGTACTAGGCTTCACAGAGAAGCCCTCCAAGAAATTTGCCAAAAACGAAATTCATTAATTTCACTTTAGATTTAGCTCAGTGTCTTTAGCTGCAGCAGAAGGGTGACTGCAGGATAATTCTTTGACAATGATTTTCACAGCATGCTAATGCTCAAATCCAGGTTGGTATACATAAGAACTTTGAGTTCCACTAGCACACTCCAATGGAGTTGAAACTGGCTTTTTAAATCTTATCCATTGTATTCTTCAAAGGGAAAATTACAATATATATTTACAGTTTGGAACATGATCTGCAGTGAATGGCTTGCAGTTGGGCCCCTTGCTATCTTTGTAGTCACAGGAGGTTACAGTCCAATCTGTTTGAAGTTTCTTTGACCCATTTAGGTGTTACATCCCATCCATCTCATACAGACATTGTGCCAGCCAGCTGCTGAATTTATACCTGCAGTTATTTTTGCTCTGTTGTAGTCCTCTTTTAAAACAAACACATACATCAGAATTGAGCACTAAAAATGCCTGCAGTATTTTGGGATTCTGAGTCATCATTATGACATATGTATAGTGAACTAAGAATATTCACATCAGAACATATCCATCCAGGTTGTTGGATTAGAAATTAATAAAAATGAAATCGTTGGAATACATGCCTTGGAACATTTATGCAGTACTGTTTCCTGTTGAACTCTGGCTTGCAATTTGCTAAATGATTAAAGAAACATGTCTCCTCTGATTGTTTGAGTAAATGAATTAAAATAGTCTGACCTTGTGGGATCTGAATGCACAATACAAAATTGCTTCCTCATTGTCAATAAATTGGCAGTTATTTAAGAAGTTAAAACCTAAGGATGTAGTCATTTGCTAGTAAAGTGAAAATTACATCATTTCAATGTTTACGTGGTGGGGGTCTATGCATTGGACATTGAACAAATAACTTGATAATTTATTTGAGTCTCCATTGCACTTGGATTGATAATTGTTACTGTCACTTGACATGAGTACCCATTATTTGTAAAATGCTGGATATAGTGGCCTGGAATATGTTTCTTTATGAATGTCAACATTCAGTCACAGGTAAAAGACTTTCCAATGCAGAATGAGTGAGTGAGTTAATGTTTACAATCAGTTTGGTAAATACAAATGATATCTTTGCAGCCAGATGGGTATTTCAAGTTGGATTGTGAATTAACTCTCAACAATAGTTCTGTACATTTGGGCCCTAAGCTTGATTTTTGTGGGTGATCAGTTTGGGTTTAAATCTTAATGGCACCTCTCACTAATGGCATCTCATCCCTTTGGGAAAATGAAGCAATCAGAACTTCTCTTCAATTAATTTGTCCGTCTGCAGGACCGAAAGATGATGATGGACGGGGAATGGCATTTGACCTAATTTTATTTACTCCATCCAAAATAAAATCTTAATGTCCCTCTTCACCACAGCGTATAATTGTTCCTTAATTGATTTCAGGGTTTTTACTGGCATAAGAATATGTTCCAGTTGTTAACCTTTTGCAACTGGAAGAACTCCTGCCTTCTGCCCTAAATTCACCTTTAATTTGTTTGAACCCATATTCCCTCATTCTACTTTGGCAAATTAATTTGAAATAATTTTTTGAATGTATCTGCTCTATGTTCTTTAAAGTTTTCCACAGTCTATTAGATATTAGGTTGGATATTGGTTTTCACCTTGGTGGAAGAGGGAAAATAATGAACTGACCTAGTTTCTTTACCATTGACTGCAAAGAGTGGGGAGCGGAAGTTGGCATAGGAAGCCTTTAGCTTAAAAATGTGTTGCTGGAAAAGCGCAGTAGGTCAGGCAGCATCAAAGGAGAAGGAGAATCGACGTTTCGGGCATAAGCCCTTCTTCAGGAATGAGGAGGGTGTGCCAAGCAGGCTAAGATAAAAAGTAGGGAGGAGTAACAGAGCTTTCCCACAGACTGCACAGAAACCTCGCAAAATGAGTAGGCCTTTCAACATATTGAGCCTTCCCCACTCTAAGTTATGCCCAAATAACTCTTCAATTAACTTTGCCCAAACACTATATACTGTATATCCTTTGAAATGTGAATATATCAGAGATATATGAAGCAGGAACTTTGGTCCGCCAATTTTGCTCTCCCATTCAATATAATAATGGCTGATCCTATATCTCCACACCAAACTCCTGCTGCAACTTCACCCGATTCACCAGTCTGCGAATGCAGACATTTATTCACATCTCAATGCAGAGTGGCTTGCATGTACCTAATACTGTGACCCTTCTTTTCGGCGTCCCAGCCAGTGGAATTATCATCCCCGCTGACAATCTGTTTCATCCTGTCAGAGTTTTATATATTTCACTGAGATCTCCACCTATTTTCCTAAAGTCCATGGAATACAGGCCCAGTTGCCCCAAACTCTGCTCCCCCAACACGTCTGTCATCCCAGAGATCAGTCTGGTTATCCTTCACTGCACTCCCTCAATGTTAGGTTTGTGCTTTATTAGGTAAGGAAACCAATACTGCACACAATGCTGCACAATGTTCGATATGCGGGCTCACCAAGGCCCTGTGTAGCTGCACCTGGGCTCAACTCCCCCGGAAATGAAGGTCAATACATCATTTAACTTTCTACCTACTTTCTGTTGCAGCAGTATTGCTTTCTGTGACTGGTGTATAAAGAGGTCGAGTTCCTTTTCAATGATACAGCTCCCCACTTGGTGGGTCTATGTATATTGGTCAGTGTGCCAATATCAATCCCAGGATTGACTTCTGGCTTCAGAACTCACTGCCCTGCATGGACCTTGGAGTTTGGTGGTGAAGAAGTCAACAAAAGTATACACGTAAGTATCTTCATGCAGCAACTTTTTTCCATGAATTCCTTTTGAAATGCGAGCCTGTTCATTTATTTCCTACCAAATTGCTCAATGTTACGTCTATCGACATTGTTCTTCGTCTGCCACGTATTTTATCATTTCGTCCACTTGTCTCAATCACCTTGAAACTTTTTTATATCCTCCTCACCCACTCACAATCTCAGTTTGGT